>NW_007184825.1:0-12219 GCF_000164805.1 Carlito syrichta
TTCCATGCTTATTATTCTGTTGTTCATTTCCATCACAGTATTCTAAACGGCTTTCATTTCTGACATCAGCTCCTTCCTATTTTCCTCTTGTCTCTCCTCAATTTTTTAAATTCTCTCCATTAATGTCTTGATGTCTGGGTTTGTTGTATGTAACCAGTCATTCTGGGGGCTCTTCATTGTTTGTGTTCCAGAATCTGTTTTCTCAGGTCTGATTTCCCAGGGGTCTGTGTGAGACTTATATTCTTCTTCTGGTTTTTCTTCATTTGTGTGGTTTTTCCCCCTCCCTACTTTTTCCTTCCCTCTACATCACTGTCTTCTTTAATTCTGTTATTCAGGGGTAAAGGGATTGGTTTTACTTCTGTTTGTTCAATCTCCTATTCTTTATATATGTCCTCTTACTTTGTTCAATTCTGGAGTTGCACTGTAGGTTGGAGGTGGTCCTTTTTGCTTTTTTGAGATTTACTTAAGGGAAGAGCTGTGATTCAAAATCTGTCTCAGGTCCTGGTATTCACTAACAGGTTTGTGGATAATGTGGAACCCACATCACACTGCCCAGGTTTACTCCCTGAAATAAAATGTGGTTAGCAGAGGGGAGAGAATGGAACAGATAGTGGGTTGAAGAGGGGAGTGGAGAGATAGAGGAGTAAGGGGGGAAACAAATGAGTGTGCCAACAAATAGAGAGAGAGGCCTATACTGAAACAGATAAAAACAATAGACCACAGCTACAGACGAACCAACTCTCATACAAACAAAAATAAAACATATAGTGATGCTAATATACAAGCTAACCAACCACCTTGTTAGTGTGCTGTTCCTCTATACAAAGATATGGTTTAAAGAGAGAAGAAAAGAGAAGAAAAGGAAAAGGAAAAAAAGAAAAAAGGGAACAATACAGTAGGAATAGAATTAAGTCATTAAACTAATAGAATCAATGAAGCACACTCTGAGATATTTTGTTTAAGTCCAATGTCCTTTCAGGTCTGATTTCTTGTTTTCTTTTCAAACTGGTAAATTAGTTTGCAGTAGGGTCAGTTGCCCCTGATCTGCTGTGAAGGACCGTTCAGATTACCCTCCGTTCAGCACTCTGCTCTATGTCTTTATCAAGCTTGTTTCTCCCGTTTCGGTGTTGTTACCTTGAATCACCAGCAGGTAGTGCTATCTCAGCTGCTCGCCCCAGAGGGGGTGGGGCCAGACGGGAACAAGATGGCTGCCTGCCTCAGTGCAGGCAACAGGAGCCTTACGGCGGGCAGGGCAGGACAGTCTTGGTCCCAGAAGAGGTGGCAGTGATCCTGGCAGATCTTCCCTGAAGGGGACTGATGTGGATTGCCTCGGGCCCAGGTGGTGTGATGTGCTACGGCAGTCACGGAGTCTGTGGCAGTGGCGGCGGTGGCGGCAGCGGCAGAGTGGGGAGGGACTTCGGCGGCGGTAGTGGCGGCGGCACCGTTTGCGCCGCAGTGACTGTCCAGTTCGTTGCAATGTCCCCCAAAATAGATGATTATAGGCACTAATGCAAGCTAAGGAATTTCCGGTGACATTAAACAAACTTCAATATTGTTTATCCAGTTTATATTTTTACATACATTGATAATTTTAATTCCATGTGGAGTATCTCAAACCTGATTGTGAAAAGATAACATTTCCTTTTAAAAAACATCTTAATATTCATATAATCTCTTTATATTTATAATGTGTTTATTACACTTTTCAACATACAAGACTACAAACACTAAAGATTTAGGGCAAGCTTTAAATGTCTTAGCATTACTGAAAGATGTAGAAAATAATCCTATTTTTAAGTGTTTCTGTCTCCAGTGTTAGTGTGATCAGACTTTTGAATTTGCAGTCCAATAGTGAAATTGAGCTCTATGATAATTAATTCTCTGACAGTTTTATACTGAAATAGAAAGATCACAATGATGAAGACTAATATAAATGTTGACATTTAACAAAATGTTGTAAAGGAAAATTTTATTGTACTATAGTGGCTACTTACCAATTGATTTCTTAATAACCCCAAAGAATAAATGGACCTAGCAAAGGTCCCTAAATTACCCTTAGAAATCGCTTCCATGGGTATATCTTGCTTTTAAAGATGATGAAATTACTCAACTGCTATCCTTAGCTTCCCATGGATCATGAAAAATCATGAATTCAAGTTTTCCAAGCTCTTTATCTTTGGGTCAAAGGAGATTGGAAAGTCTCATAAGGTCATTATCACTTGTTCATTGTTGAGATTGAAACATATTCCGAATATGAACAGAGTTTAGCTCAGATAAAGAAAAAAATAAATGTATCTACAAATTTGTAATTTTTAAAATGCTTTAAAATCACTTAAAGATGCAATATTTGATTTAAATGTATTATTTTTATGCTTATTATGTAAATATAATTGCCTATTTCAGTATTTTATTTTTATGTTTATAAATGTAATCTCAGGATGATTTCTTAGATGTGTTGAACTATGAAATTCTCATGGCATTCATTAACTGCAATTATTAAGTCTATAGTAAATAATCTGTTCTGGAGCTGTTTTTAAAAGACACGATAAAACAAAACAAAACAAAACAAAAACTGAGAGAGAATTAATTTGCCTGTATCTTGTCTTAGAACAAGATGTACTTTTAAAATTACCACTAAACAGCAGCATCTTTATAAATATATTTTGATAAGAAATTGAGGTCAAGAATGCTAGCAAAGAACATTCCATTTGCTTTAGCTAGCATCTTTTCAGACATCGCTTGCTACAAAAAGACAATAGATGAAAGGAAAGGAAGGGAACAGAAATTCTTTGTAAATATTGGTGCTTAACTCTGTGTGGCAGATGACTACTGACCCTGAGTACTCTGTAATTTCTTTGTTCAACATACTGCCTCTTATACCCCTGTCTGGTTGTAAGACCAAAAGTTTCTCTAGGGTTGCTCTGAACCTAAATGTCTGTGTTTTTCTGTACATATTGTACCAGGATTTCTTTTTAATATATCTGTTTTGGGTTGTCTTTTTTTCTGTTTACTTAAAGTGCTTCACTATAGGTTGGAATAAAAAAAATCTATGCTATCATTTCCACACTTTCTGAAATATTACAAGACCATTTTATTATTATCTTTTTAAATTTTTTTATTTTTGAAAGCAGGATTTATTAAGAGGACAGAAAAACTCCCACAGTAGGAGGGGACCCAAAGGGGTTGCCCTTTATTATTATCTTAATTTTTTTAGTATACCATATTCAAGACAGATTTGACATTTAAATATGTCTTTAAGAAAATCAATACAATTAATATAGAGTCATGTTTTGGGAGGCTGGGTGTTATGGCATTATCCAAAATCATTAAAAAAAAAAAACTCGTCTACTTTTCACATAGTTTTTTTTCTGCAGAATGACCCAGGGATTGGAGAAATGTATTCCTCCAATTTGTGCATGGTATTGATGTTTGGTTTCAGATGTTATAAAATCAGTGTTGAGTGTGAGTAAGTTATTCATTATACAGCTTCTAACGAAGTGTGAACATGACTTGAATAATAAATATTCTAACCCTTTAAAAAGGCTCATCTCATGCTCACAATAAAGCCCTACACTGCTTCTATAATCTAGTGGAATTTTACCAAAGTCAAATTAAGACACAGAAGAGCACATTCTTAATGTGTGATTCATAATCCTTGGGAAATGACTGTAATTGATTTACAACAAACCAGCTGTACCGAGAACTCAGCAATCCCAGGTGACTATAGCAGTTGTGCTTGAGTAAACTTGTGCACACAACATACTATTCTGGAATATTTTATTTGTCAGATTATAAAATCCAAAGATAAAATACATGGTTAATGGAGAACTTTTAGCAAAAACTACTAGAGAATGATTTTGCTTAGGTAAACAGTCATTTAAACACACTAATAAAAATGTCAGACACTTAAAAACTATATAATCTATAGAAGCTACCATATGTGCCTAAAAATAAATAAATTTTCTGCCCTTTCCTTTTGTAGATTCTGCCTAGTTCAAGCTTTCACCTTTTTGTAAAATTCTGGCATATGCAATGTACTGTATCTGAAAATGATAGAGTATGCCTCTCTGGTACAGTCTTGTCAATTACATGTGCCTTGTCTCATTAGCTACAGCTAATTATTAGCCATAGTGTTCTAGGCTATGAATTTAAATTGGGTAAAATGAGTGGTCATTTTTTATGATTTCATTCTAGTCATTTCAAATTCATCAGACTATTTTTATTGCATTTGAAAATACTAAAAGTATAACAATCCAAATCTTTCACTGCCTTATTCAGTAACTGAATAAGTGTGCATATTAATGGTGACAGAGATAGATGGCATTAACTCTGTTTTTTGCTTGACAGCCTTTGCCCACAACATATGTTCAGTGCTATCAGGGTTATTATAGAGAACACAAACTAATCAGGTGGACAGATTCACAAACAGTGCCTAGAACACATGGTGGCCTCCCAGTGTTAACAAGAAATGTCTGAATCACTTGTAAACATGGTCAAATAATGTGAGAATTTGTCATTTTGATTGTTGGTTCTTAAGACTGTGGTTAAAATAATCTTGTTGACTATGGACCTGAGAGATTGGAAGGTGAGATGCTGTGACCTGACCTTATTTGCTGTTGTGTCATGGAAAGGAAGAAAAATTAGGGATTCTGTAATAGTTCTGATATTGATTCAACCTTCCAAGTGTTTTACCTTTTAAAATCATCTGGGTTTGAGGTCTCTTCTTGAGGCTAACTTTCTTAAGGAGAATTAATATCAGAAACATTTCTATTCAAAAGTTTATTAATCATCATCCACTTATTAATTTCTTCCTCCATTAAGAGAAAATGCTAACCAGATCTAAATGCAATGGACATAGTTTAGGAATTCTAATTCTAGAGCAATTTGATGATCTAATTTTGTACAGATTAAGATTTACTTGAAAACTCCCGTTAGCCTCCTGTGCAGCTGCTGTAGCAAATCTATGTGCATGTGGGTGTAGATTTCTTTGTGCTTTTATTTTTAATCTAGCATATACAGAGGTTACCAAAAAAAGTATACACATTTTAAGAAAGAAAAAAACTATTAAAATTGTAATTCTCAATAAGATGAATACAAGTCATATTTGATGTCTACAATTATAAGAGGTGCTCAAAGTGGTTATCATCAGCATCCAGATACTTCTGATTATGGCAAAAATCTGCTAACATCACCTAAAATGTGTATATATTTTTGGCAGCCCTGGTATTTTATGCACACATGTCACTGCAAAAGGTCCTCTTGACAACTAACTGGAGACTATCATTGTTTGTTTTCAAAGAAAACCAGAATGGAAAAATCATAGCTAAATGTTAAAGTAAATAAGGTGATTTTGAGATTATAAGGAGAAAATTGTTGGAAAAGGAATTTAGAATTGTGAAACTTCTAAGTAAAGAGACTCAGCACTTAACAGAAGCAATCTGCAAGGCTAATATTGAAAAAGAATGCCCACTTATCTTAGCATAGATTCCACTGACTTCCTGCAGGTTTTAAAAAGATACAAGTCTTTATTAAAGTTTGTATTTTTAGGTTTACAGCTTTCTTTCACATTTATTTTAGCTGCACTGAGCTCTTTTCTCCCCAATCTGTTTGTCACACTCAAGATCAGAGGTGATCTTTATTAAAGTATGATACAATCTTAGAAGTTAGAATTATATGAACTTGAAGTAAAAATAGATACTATTGTATTAGCAAATTAGCTTGTCCAAAGCTTTTAATACTTGGAAGTCCTTTCCAGATAAAATAAAATACTGTACAAAAGTATAGACTTTGGAGATATAGAGGCTTTTTGGAATGTTGATTATGATACTTCATAGACTTGTGAATTGGGGCCAGTCATTTCACATTTATAAGATTTAATTTTCTCAACAGAAAAATAGATAAAAATACCTATTAAATATGATTGTTGAGAAGATGAAAACAAAGTCCATTTGGTAAAGCATCTAGTAGAGTGGGTGACACATTAGAAGTGTTTAATAAGTGGCATCTGTTATAGTTATACAACAATACACTCTGTCACCTCCATTGTGAATCTTCAGGTAAGCCCCTAGGTTCTAATCTTGGGGGCAATTGTTCTTATTCACTCTTTCTATTTTTATCAACTAGATTCAGGCCCTCTTCTATTCATCTCCTCGTGATAAGAAATAGGGACTTCTTTCTCCTAGAAAAATTCTTCTCTTTGGCAACAACTTAAAACTGCATTTTTTCAATCACCTGAAAAAATACTACTTAAACTTCCATCCTCTCTCTGCACTCTCTACTCCCCACACCACTGCTCCTATTTACTCACTCTTATTCATTCATTAAGTGCTCAGATCTTGCTGTTGACCCCATTTCTCCATTAAAAACATTATTCCCATGGTCACTAATGATCTCTTATTTGTGAAACCCAATGGATAATTTTCAATTCTTATTTGCAGCATTTGAAAAGTTGAGGAGGAGGGGAAGATGGTGGTGGTCCAGTATGCAATTCCCTGTGTGAGTGAATGAGTATTTGGGTAATTTTGCCTATATGTCTGTGAGTAAATGCATGTATAAGTGGCTAAATGAGGACTCAGGAGCTAGTGACCAGGGCTCTCCTGGTGAAGCGGGTGGTACCACAGCTGCTCTGCTTGAGCCCTAACACTTCCCAGAGCACAGAAACTGAGCACCATTTTTTGAAATCAGTAAAGACATTCCCAGGAAGAAGGTGCTGGGAGTAGCTGCCAGCTCTAGGCTCTGCCTTACCACCACAGCGCCTGGTCACACACTGACAGCAAGGGCCAAGGAGGGAACACAGTGAGGGATCCCAGAGGCAGAGTCCCACTGGAGAAGATGAAACAGGCACCCTGTCACCATTTTGAAAACTGGGCAGGGAAATGCTCCAGCTTGCTCACCATGGAGCAACAGATCCAATCTCTGTGACTAGTAGGTTAACTACTCAGGAACTGATCATAACTCAGAAAGAATATCCTGAAAACACAAACTTCAGAGGGACAGGACAAGTGCTGAATCTCAGGCACCCCACCCATATTCAGCTTGGAGACAAAGGATGTGACCAGAAAAGGATGAGGAAGACCCCTGAAGAGAACAGCAGCAAGTCTGGAGCTGACCAAA
Organism: Carlito syrichta; assembly: GCF_000164805.1. Taxonomy (NCBI): domain Eukaryota; kingdom Metazoa; phylum Chordata; class Mammalia; order Primates; family Tarsiidae; genus Carlito; species Carlito syrichta. The sequence goes on from NW_007184825.1 coordinate 7,114, forward strand.
CCCCCTCCTCCCCAGCAATCCTCTGAACATCAGACCCACACTACTGGGGCACAACTGAGAAGGATGAACCCACGTGGAGCTTGGACATCAGCTGTGATAGGGGGACTCTACTCCCGGATAATCCTGGCTGGGGCACCCCCTGCCAGTAGTGGGGAGCAGAAAATCCCATACCTCCCTACCAGAAGGGATCCCCCTGACCATATGAGAGTGAGAGGAGAGGATTGAAGCCCCACCCACACCCACCACCCCCTCCAACTTCCCTAGGTCAAGTACTGGGGAGATTGTGAATGAGGTTGCAGTTTTGCAGGTGACAGCAGAGGGGTTTGCCTGTGAGTAGCTGGGAGGAACAAACACAGAATCTGCCACAAGAGGATGCTTAGTGCCCAGAATTTTTTTCTTTTTTCTTTGTAAGTGAATGTGTATGTGAGGGCTCAATTTGCATTCATCCCTTTTCTTTCTCTTTTTCTTTTTTAATTTTTTATTTCTGTTTACGTGTGTGCATGAATGATTGAGTGATCAGCTTTCAGCTTCTTTTGTTGTTGTTTTTCTCTTTTTTTAGTTATGTGTGCATGAATGTATGTGTGAGGATTCAATTTGCATTCTCTCTTTTTTATCTTCTCCTTTTGTTTTGTGTTGGATGTGTGTGGGGGGTTCACTTTTCCTGTTTTTTGGTTTTTGTTGTTTTGTTTTCCTGTTTGTTTTAGTGTGTGTGTGTGTGTGTGTGTGTGTGTGCATTATTGTTTTTGCTTTTGACTTTCTGTGGGTTTTGTATTGTTTGTTTTTTCTTATTATTTTTTGTCCTCCCTATTTCATTATACTTTTCTCTGTTATCCTCATTGCTGTTACTTTATCTTGGACTCAGGGAGCACATATATATACCTATTTAATTGTCCTGTAGAGTAGTGGTGGAGAGTGGGTCTCAGGGAACTCAAACCCCAGTAAGTGAACATTGATTTGCAAGTAGTTTCTAAATCCTAGCTCCTCATCCTCCACCTTATTCAGCTCCCCAAACTACAAGAGATAGCAAAACGTCCCACCCCCAATCTTGTTTGAAAATAGAATAAATTCAGAACCCTGATCTGGAAAGAATAGAGGGTCAAGCAACTGTCAGAAGTCAAAGCCCCTCCCACTGCCACTGAATGATGGAACTAAAGAGAAAAGAAAGAGATTTGACACAAATGAGGAAAAATCACAAGAAGACCACAGGTACTACCCAGTGTACCAAAGAGACAATGCCTGAAAAATTAGACTTTACAGTCCAAACAATGGAAGACACCAACAACTGGTCCCAGAATATAATTGGGATCAGGAAATGGATGGAAAAAGTAAATAAAAATCAAGAAAGACAGGAAGCAACACTGAAAGAACTTGTAAAAGAGATGTTTGACCATAAAAACTTCATCTAGGAAATAAATAACAAGATAGCAAGCATAGAAAGCAGAATTAATCAAGCAGAAGAAAGGATCTCAGAGCTTACAGACAAAAACACAGAATTAACCTGATCTGTTAAAAACATGGAAAGAAAACTCTGAAAGAACAAAGCCTCCAAGAGATGTGTGATTATATCAAGAGGACAAACCTATACCTGATCAGTGTGCCAGAAGAAGAATGGGAAATGGAGAATACCTTGGAACAATTATGCCAGGGGATTATCCAAGAAAACTTTCCTGTCTCCCCAGAGATGTGACCATCCAAAAGCAAGAGATACAGAGAACCCCCACAAGACATTAAGTGAGAAGACCAACTCCTAGACACATAGTAATTCATCTACACAAAGTGGGTACAAAAGAAAAAAATCCTAAAGGCAGTGAAAGAAACAGGTCAGACTACCTACCAGGAAAGACAAACAGAAGAGCAGCTGACCAATCAGTAGAAACACTACAAGCTAGAAGGGACTGGAGTCCAATTTTCAAAGTCCTCCAAGATAAGCAATTTCAACCAAGAATTTTGACCCAGTCAAGCTCAGCTTCATCGGCAATGGAGAATTAAAAGCCTTCCCAAAGATCCAACTCTAAGTAATTATATAGCTTCCAGAAAGCTCTATAAGAGATGTTTTAGAATGTATTAAGTACAGAAGAAAGAAAGAAAAAAAAAAAGAAAAAGAAAAAGAACGGTCATGCACTTCCCAAGAGTTCAGGAGAACACAATCAACAGAGAGTACCTCATGATTACAAACTTGAAAACACACACACATACAAGAACCCCAAAGTTCAATGAAAACAAACAAAGAAAAACTTTATAAGAACCTTATGAAAGGAATAAACACTCACATTTCAAAAATCAACCTGAATGTGAATTGAAAAAATGCACCACTGAAAAAACATAAAATGGCAAACTGTATTAAAAAACACTGACCCAATAATTTGCTGCACCCAGGAAACTCATCTCACCACAATGGATGCACACAGACTCAAAGTTAGAGGATGAAAAGTGAATTTCCCAGTGAATGGGTCATAAAGGAGGTCAGAAGTCATGATTTTAATTTCAGATAAAGCAACTTTTAAGCTATCAAAAAATATAAAAAGATATCAAAGGACACCACATAATAATAAAAGATATAATCCATCAACAAGAAATATTCATCCTAAACATATATATACCCAGCACAAGAGCACCAGAATTTATAAAAGCAAATACTAAGTAGACTAAAAATGATATTGACTCTAACACTATCAGAGCTGGGGCCTTAAATAGCCCACTAACATTCCTAGATAGATCATTGAGACAAAAAAATCAACAAAGAGATCTGGAACCTCAACTTTATGCTTGATGAAATGGACTTAATTGATACCTAAAGAACATTCTACTCATCACCATATGAAATGTACTCCAAGATTGATCACATCCTCAGCCTTAAATCAAGCATAAACAAATTTCATAAGATTGAAATATTGACATGTACCTTCTCAGTCCACAGTAGAATAAAAATGAACAAAATCCTCCCCAAACCCACAAAGATATGGACACTAAATAACATGATGCTGAATGACTCCTGGGTCAATATGGAAATCAAAGCAGAAATTAAAAGATTTCTGGAAACAAATGAAAATGGAGACATATCTTACCAAAACCTCTGCAATGCCATGAAATCAATTCTAAGAGGGGAATTTATATCTCTATTTGAACACACATCAAGAAAATGGAAAGAGCACAAGTTAACAGTCTAGCAAACCACCTAATGTGGCTGGAAAGGCAAGATCACCAAAATCCTTACTGCAGCAGAAGAATCCAGACCACCAAATAAAAGCCCAAATAGGGGACACAGTAGAAAAAAAAAATACAAAAAAATTAACACAACAAAACAAAAAGCTGGTTCTTTGAAAGGATGAACAAGACTGATGAACCTCTAGCCAGAATAACCAAGAAAAAGAGAAGAAAAAGCCCAAATAAACACAATCAAAAATGCAAAAGATTAAGGCACAACTGACCCCAAAGAAATACAAATGATTATCATAGATTACTATGCACACCTATATGGAAACAAACTCGATAACCTAAATAAAATGGAGAACTTTCTGGCATCATATAACCTCCCAAGGTTGAATCAAGAAGACACTGAGACACTAAATAGACCAATAACAACCCAGGAAATTGACTCTGTCATAAGAAACCTACCTACAAATAAAAGTCCTGGACCAGACGACTTTCCAGCAGAATTCTACAAAACATACAGGGAGGAGTTGACCAATGCTATTGAAAGTATTCCAGGAAATTGAGAAAGACAGAACTCTCCCCAAATCATTTTATGAAGCTAACATCACACTGATACCCAAATCAGGTAAAGATTCAACAAAGACAGAGAACTATAAGTCAATATCCCTAATGAGCATAGATGCCAAAATTCTCAACATGAGTCTAGCAGATTGGATCCAACAACACATCTCAAAAAACATCCACCATAACCAAGTAGGCTTCATCCCTTGGGTGCAGGGCTGGCTCAACATCCACAAGACCATAAATGTAATTAAATACCTCAACAGATGTAAAAACAAGAACCACATGACTATATCATTAGATGCAGATATAGCTTTTGATAAAATCCATCATCCCTTCTAGATAAAAACCCTTGAATACCTAGGCATAGCAGGAACATACCTAAAAGTAGTGACACCTATGATAAATCCACGGCCAGCATATTGCTAAATGAACAGTAATTGGAAGCATTTTCCCTAAAAATTTGAACAAGACAAGGCCACCCACTCTTATTCCTCTTGTTCAACATTGTTTTGGAAGTCCTAGCTAGAGTAATCAGACAAGAGAATGTAATCAGGGGTATCCAAATAGGAAAGAAGAAAGTTAAGTTATCCCTCTTTGCTGAGCATATGATCCTATGCCTTGAAAATCTAAGAAAATCTATCAAAAACTTCCTTGCACTGATAGAGGTCTTGGCAAGTTCTCAGGTTACAACATAAATGTGCAAAAGACAGTCATATTCTTATGCACCAAGAACAAATGGACAGAGAAACAAATAGAAAGCAAATCTCATTCACAATAGCCACAAAAGAAATTAAAACCTCAGCATCTTCCCAACCAGAGAAATGAAAGACCTTTACAACAAAAACTACAAAACACTTCTCAAAGAAATCCAAGAAGACAAAAATAAATGGAAAAATATTCCATGCTCATGATAGGAAGACTCAACATTGTTAAGATGTCCATTCCATCAAGGTCATCTGCAGATTCAACTCAATACCCATTAAATTACCAGCATCATTCTTCTTAGATTTGGAAATGGCAATACAGAAATCCATATGGAAACATAAATAACCATGAACAGGCAAAATAATCCTCAGCAAAAGAAACAAAGCAGGAGGTATCACACTTCCAGGCTCCAAACTTTACTATAAGGTTACATTATTAAAAACAGACTGGTATTGGTACAAGAATAGGCATATGGACCAATGCAAAAGGATAGAAATTCTGGGAAAAAAAAACTCAATTTCTCAACAAACTCATCAACAAAGGCTCCACTTCGGGGGGGGGGGGGGCAGCCCCCAAAAAGAGATTTAGGAGGTCCCTTGGAAGGTGTGATGGCATTGGCAATTATTCTGGAGGGGTAGATATTAAAAGAAAGAAAGATGGAGGGATAGATATAAAGAGAAAGAA
>NW_007184825.1:12304-20700 GCF_000164805.1 Carlito syrichta
GGTGAATGAGGGGGCATCCCTCACCCACCAGGTGTTTCCTGGAGTAAGAGGAAGGGCAATCCCAATTAAATCACAAGACATTTATATAAACATAGAGCCAGGTGGATGAGGGGCATCCCCCACCCATCAGGTGTTTCCAAAGCATGAGGAATAGGGATCCCAAAACTATCTCACTGTTCCTCATGCTTGGTTAATATTTCTCAAAAACAATAAACAATTCTAATATCAAAATATTCTAATAATCAATAACTTTTAAAACCTATGCATACGCACACCTAATAACCAATCTAGATCCCAGTTCTTCTCTATTTTACACAAATTCTACCTACACTATTGAAACTCTTAATTATAGCCCAAACCAATTTCTAAGGAATGTGGTTCAGTCAAAAGATCATGCTGGGCTGTTTCTGGGAACAATTGATTACAATCTCTTAACAAAATGACTGTTCCAAAATCCTATAAATCTATTTTAACTTTTATAAAAGTTTCTAATTCCTAATCCTGATTATCAGCAATAAAGTTTCTAAAAATTAAAACCCAAGTATAAACTGTGAATTGTATTAAAGCCAAAACCGCAAATGTAGAAGATGGAAACAATGTAATTTCTAAAGTTAGTTGTATTCTTATTAAACCCAAAAATATCATGTTTGATCATGCTTGAACTGACATAATTCACTGATGTAGCATAACCTATTCTACAATACTTTCTATGAATAAAATAAATTCAATTTCTATAATAAGTAGAAAAAAACTCTACACTAACTGTAGCTAAAACCTGGTTTAAATGAAAGTAGCCTAGTGCAAAGTACGCACTGGGCCCTTAGGAATGTGGCCCAGCCCAAAGTTCATGCTGGGCCTTTAGGAATGTAGCCCAGACCAAAGTTTGTGCTGGGCCATTTCTGGTAGCTCTAGATATTTATCTATATTATTAAGGTTGAAACAGCACTTTATATGTATATACTAATTCTACAAATATACTATTAAATCTTAAAAGAAGCTTGTACCATATTAAAGGCTCCCAAATGTGACCTGAGCTTGAATTATGTTAAGCTTAAAGCCAAAACCGCAGTCTGTGAGAAACGGGAACAATGGACTCCTAAAGTAAGCCATGCCTGTCATACTCTCAGAACTTCATGCTTGGATCATCAAAGTCCCTGCTAGTGGAATGTGCCAAAACAGCAATGAAGGGAAGAAGGAATGGGCCTTCAGCTCCTGAACTCGTCCTAGCAGTCTCAGAATCCGCAACCTGACTGGATCCCTAACGCTCAGGCAGGGCTCCACGGCCAGCTCTCAATACTCCACCAACAGCCACTGGGGAGAAGAGAACTTATTCAATAAATGGTGCTGGGAAAACTGACTGACCACATGCAGAAGAATGAAACAGGACCCCTACCTATTATCATACACAAAAATCAGCTCTAATTGGATCAAAGGTTTAAACATAAAACCTCAAACTGTAAAAATATTAGAAAATTCAGGAGACACTCTTACAGAAATCAGAGCAACCTATTCCTGATCAAAACCCCAGGATTCCATGCCATAAGAGATAAGATAGACAAGTGGGACCTCATTAAACTGAAAAGTTTCTGCAAAGAAAAAGAAATCATCAAGAGAATGGGAGACAGCCCACAGAACTGGAAAATAATTTGGCCAATTATATATCTGACAGAGCCCTAAAATTGAGGTTCTACAATGAACTCAAATGTGCTGAAAGAAGAAAAAAAAAGTCCCATCAAAAGTGGGCAAAATACATGAATAGACACTTCTCACAGAATATATATGGGCAGTCAACAGACACATGAAACAGTGCTCAGCTTCACTAATCATCAGAGAAATACAAAACAAAACCACACTGAGATACTACCTAACTCCAGTTATAATTGCCATCATTAATTTATAACAAAAAACAACAGATGCTCATGAGGATGCAGAGAAAAGGGAATGCTTCTACACTGTTGGTGGGAATGCAAACTACTTCAACCACTATTTGAAAACAGTGTGGTGATTTCTAAAAGAACTAGAAATTAACTTTTCATATGATTCAGAAATCCCCCTCCTAGGAATATACCTGGAGGAACTCAAATCATTCTACAAAAAATATACCTGTACTTGCATGTTTATTGCATTACTATTCACAATAGCAAAAACAAGGAACCAGTTGCACTGCCCATTGAAACTGGACCGGATTTTAAAATGTGGTACATATGCATGTTGAGGTATTATGCAACCACAAATTAGGGCAAAATTGTGAACTTTGCAGCAATTTATATGAATGTAGAGTCTATAATACTCAGTGATCTATCAGTAACAAAGAACCAAGTATCACGTGTTCTCACTCATAAGTGGATCTTGAACATTAAAAATAATACTATAAGAAAGAAATTAGCAGTAGGGGGACACTGCCAGGGGAGGGAGGGGGAACACATAACACCCATGAAGGTATCTGATCTCTCAAATCTGGTGAAGTGGGAACCAAAAGGAGGTCCAAACTTTACCTGTATGATGACCACTTGTATAACTATTCCTGAATTGTACCCTACATCTTCAAATAAAAAATAATAATAAAATCCATCTCTCATGTGAAAAAATAAAATAAAATAATGTGCTAAAAAGAATAAAGAAAAGTTGAGTACCCCCATTTGAAAGTTCTCCTTCTGTGATTTTCTGATAGCATCACTCTCTCTGGTTCTCCTCCTATCTCTCCAGAGTACGTGGTTTTATTGTTAAAACCATGTAATCTTTTTCTTCTACCTGCTTCTGCATTGTAATTATTCTTCTTTAGTTCTCTTTTATTCAAGGAAAGTACACTGGTTGGTGAATAATTCTCAATTTTATGTCTCCAGCTCAGCATTTTACTCAATGTATCAGCCCATACAATCACTACCTGGTAAACATTTCAAATATAACTTGTCCTGAACAACATAACATGAGCTCTCTATAACTCATCTTAATTCTCTACTTTGGTGACTTATAGCATCATATTCTGTCTTAGTCACCTTGGGCTACTGTAACAGAATGCCAATCAGGGTAACTTATCAATAACATTTATTTCTCACTGTTCTGGAAGCTGGAGGTCTGAGATCAAAGTACCAGCATAGTCAGGTTCTGGTTAGTGTCCTCTTCTAGTGGCTGTGTCATCACATGGTGGAAGAGGCTAGTGAGCTCTGGAATCTCTTTTAAAATGGCACTAATGCCACTCATGAGGGGACTACTATCATGATCTAATCACCTCCAAAAGGCCCTGCCTCATAATATCATCACACTGGAGGTTAGGATTTTGACATATAAATTACTGCCAGAGGAGAGGGAGCACATAACATCAATGAGGGTACCCAACCTTAGACCAGGGGAACTGGGGACCAAGGGGAATCCCAAACTTTGCCCATATAATGATCACTTATGTAACTAACCCTGACTTATACACCACATCTTTAAAATAAAATAAAAATTGAGGATACACAAACAATCCATGAATACCATATTTCCTGTTTTCTAGATGTAAAAGGTCGTTTTATATTTCTCACTTTCTCCTAATGTCATTTCAACATGTTGTCAATCTTATATTTGTAATACTTAACTTATTTTCCTTCTTTACTATCTTTTCCTTTGCTTTACATTGGATCCTCATCTTTTCGTACCTGGATTTTTAAAGTCTTTTCTTCTTTAAGTCTTCCTTTCCCCAACCTATTAGCCACACTGCCATAAAATGATTTTTCTGAAGTATAAATTGATGGCATCATTCTCATAAATCTCTGTAACCTTCAGAATAAAATCCACCATGGAATACACCTTTCATTGTATTCTTCTCCAATCACTTTCCTATACAGATGTTCCTTGGCTTAAGATGGAGTTATGATCTAAGAAACCCATGGTAAGTTAAAAAGTCAAAAATGCATTTAATACACCTAACTTACCAAATTTCATAGCTTAGTATAGCCTACCTAAAGCATGCTCAGAACATTTACAGTAGTCTACAGTTGAACAAAATCATCTAACACAAAGCTTATCTTATAACCATGTTGAATATCTCATGGTTGTCACCCTAATGATTAGATGGCTGACTGGGATTGAATTGAGGCTCATTGCCACTGTATAACTTTATGAGAGACTATAGTGTTGCAATATTACTAGCCCAAGAAAAGATCAAAATTCAAAGTACAGTTTCTACAGAATGTATATTGCTTTTGCACCATGGTAAAGTCAAAAATCATAAATCTAACTATTGTAAGTTAGGGAATATCTGCATATATTTTGTGATAGCAGCATGATGAAATATTTGTATACCCTTAAATATTCTGTACATATTCACTTCTTAGCTCTGCTCATATCTTTTCAATTTGTCTAAAATATCTTTCACATTCTTGTTCAGTTAATCACATCCTTTTAGACCTACAACATTCATCTCAACTTTCCCTTTCTCTAAGGAGCCTACCTCCTGCCAGAGTTGGGTGTCTCTTCTCTTTGCTTCTGTTACAAATGTGTATAAATTGCTATTATAGCTGTCATTCTGCATTTCACCTGCTTATTTGTGTCTTACTCAATAGGCTATGAAACTCTCTGAGAAGAAAAGCATGAAGTTCACCTCACCTACTGTACAAATTGCCTTACCTGATACACACTTGGCTTTCTATAAATGTTTATTAAAATAATAGATAAATAGCCAGCTCCTGTTGTGGTTTTTTCTTTTTTCTTTTTAACTCTTTTAATTTTTATTTTAAAATTGTGGGGTACAATTCAGGGTTAGGTATACAAATATTCATTGTGCAAGTACCCTTATTGATGAAGTATGCCCTCCCTCCCCCAGGCAGATATTGACTACCTTCAATGCCCCTCCCCATAGTTTCCTGCTACTGTCAATCCTCCTCTTATAGTAATATGGTAGTTGTTCAAGGTCCACTTATGAGTGAGAACATGTGATACTCAGCTCTTTGTTTCTGTAAGAGATCACTCAATATTATAAACTCTAATTCCATCCAGGTTGCTGTGAAGTTCATGATTTTGTTCCTCTTTATGGCTGTGTAATATTCCATTGTGTATATGTACCACATTTTTTATATCCAGTCCTCTTTTGATGGGCAGCACAGTTGGTTCCATGTTCTTGCTATTGTGGACAATGCTGTGATAAACATACGTGTGCAGGTATCTTTTTCATAGAGTGACCTGAGTTCTTCCGGGTATATTCCCAGTAGGGGGATTGCGGGGTCACATGGAAGGTCGATTTTTAAAACTTTTAGGAATCTCCACACTGATTTCCACAGAGGCTGCACTAGTTTGCACTCCCACCAACAGTGTAGAAGTGTTTCCTTTTCACCACATCCTCTCTACCATGTTATTTTTTGAGTTATTGATGGTGGCCATTCTGACTGGAGTTGGGTGGTATCTCAGTGTAGTTTTAATTTGCATCTCCTTGATGACCAGTGAGGCTGAACATTTTTTCATATATCTGTTGGCTGCTCATATGTCTTCTTTTGAGAAGTGGCTATTCATATCTTTAGCCCACTTTGTAATGGGGCTGTTTGTTTTTTTCTTTTCAGCACATTTGAGTTCCTTGTAGATCCTTGATGTTAGGCCTTTGCCAGACATGGAGTTGGCAAATATATTTTCCCAGTCTGTGGGCTGTCTTCTTGCTCTCTTGATGGTTTCTTTGGCTTTGCAGATGCTTGTCAGTTTAATGAGGTCCCACTTGTCTATCTTATCTCTTATGGCCTGGGCACTTCGGGTTTTGATCAGGAATTGGTTGCCAGTTCCAACTTCCTTAAGAGTGTCTCCTTGGCTGGGCTCAGTGGCTCAGCCTGTAATCCCGCACTTTGGGAGGCTGAGGTGAGTGAATTGCCTGAACCCGCAGGTTTGAGACTCACCTGGGCAACTTGGTGAGACCTCATCTCTACAATAAATCAAAAAAATTAGCCAGGTGTGGTAGCGCATGCCTGTAGTTCCAGCTACTTGGAAGGCTGAGGCGGAAGGGTTGTCGGAGCACAGCAGGTCGAGGCTGCTGTGGCCAGGAGTGGCCACTGCACTCCAGTCTGGGCAACTGAGTGAGACTCCAACTCAAAAAAACAAAAAAAGTGTCTCCTGCATTTTCTAAGGTTCTTACAGTTACAGGTTTTACATTTAGGTCTGTGATCCATTTAGAGTTAATTTTTGTGCATGGGGATAGGTAGGGGTCCTGTTTCAATCTTCTGCATGTGGTCAGCCACTTTTCCCAGCACCATTTACTGAATAAGTTCTCCTTTCCCCAGTGGTGGGTGGTGGAGGTTTTGTCGAAGATGAGTTGATTGAGAAATTGAGGTTTGTTTTTGGAATCTCAATTCTATTCCATTGGTCTATATGCTTGTTCTTGAACCAATACCAGGCTGTTTTGATTACTGCAGCTTTATAATAAAGTTTAAAGTCTGAGAGCATGATACCTCCTTATTGTTTTTTTGTTGTTGTTGAGGATTGTTTTGGCTATTCTTGGTTGTTTGTGTTTCCCTAGGAATCCCTGTATTGTTTTTTCTAGGTCTGAGAAGAATGTTGCTAGTAATTTGATGATTATTGCATTAAATCTGTAGATTGCCTTAGGTAAAATGGACATCTTAACAATGTTGATTCTTCCAATTCGTGAGCATGGAATGTTTTTCCACTTGTTTTGTCATCTTTGATTTCTTTGAGCAGTGTTTTGTAGTTTTCATTGTAAACGTCTTTTATGTCTTTGGTTAGGAAGATGCCAAGGTATTTCATTTTTTTGTGTGGCTATTGTGAATGGAATTGTGCTTTTTATTTGGGTTTCTGTTTGTTTACTATTGGTGTATAGAAATGCTATTGTATTTTCTACATTTATTTTATACCCTTAGACTTTACCAAAGTCCTTTATCAGAGCAAGGAGGTTTTTGGGGGATTCTCTTGGGTTTTCAAGCCATACAATCATATCAACTGCAATGAGAGATAACTTGACTTCCTCTTTTCCTAATTGGATATCCCTGATTGCCTTCTCTTCTCTGATTGCTCTAGCTAGGACTTCCAAAACTATGTTGAACAAGAGGGGTGAGAGTGGGCATCCTTGTCTTGTTCCAGTTTTCAAGGGAAATAGTTCCAATTTTCGTCTGTTGAGGAGTATGCTGGCTATGGGTTTCTTATAGATGGCTTTTACTATTTTGAGGTATGTTCCACCTATGCCTAGATGTTTGAGGGTTTTTATTAAGAAGAGTTGCTAGATTTTATTAGTAGCTTTTTCTGCATCTAATGATATAATCATGTGGTTTTTGTTTTTATGTATGTTGATGTATTTAATTACATTTATGGTCTTACGAATGTTGAATCAGACTTGCATCCCGGGAATGAAGTCTTCTTGGTCGTGATGGATGATTTTTGAGATGTGTTGTTGAATCTGGTTTGCAATGATCTTATTGAGAATTTTAGCTTCTATGTTCACCAAAGATATTGGCCTGTAGTTCTCTTTCTTTATTGGGTCTTTACCTGGCTTGGGTGTCAATGTGATGTTAGCTTCATAAAATGATTTGGGAAAAGTTCCACCTTTCTCAATCACCAGGAATACTTTCAATAGGATTGGTATCAGTTCCTTCTTATATCTTTTGTTGAAGTCTGCTGGAAAGCCATTTGGTCCAGGGTTTTTTTGTAGGTAGTTTTCTCTTGACATAATCAATTTCCTTGATTGTTATTGGTCTATTTAGCATCTCAGTTTCTTTGTGTTTCACCCTAGGGAGATTGTGTGATGTCAGAAAGTCCTCCATTTCCTTTAGCTTTTCAAGTTTGTTTCCATACAATTGTACATAGTAGTCTCTGATAATCTTTTGTATTTCTTCAGGGTCAGTTGTGACTTCATCTTCTGTGTTTGATTTAATTTATTTGGAATTTTCTCTCTTTTTCTTGATCAGCCTGGCTAGGGGACCATCGATCTTGTTTATCCTTTCAAAGAACCAGCTTCTTGTTTCATTGATTTTTTGCATTATCTTTTTGTCTTCTATGTCCTGGATTTGGGCTTTTACTTTGGTGATCTGGATTCTTCTTCTGAAGTTAAAGTTTTGATGGCCTTGCTTTTCTAGCTTCCTTAGGTGACTTCTTAAGCTGTTAACTTGTGATCTTTCCATTTTCTTCATGTGTGTTTGTAAAGATATGAATTCCACTGGGCTCGGTGTCTCAACCTGTAATCTGACGTTTGGGAGGCTGAGGTGAGTGGATTGCCTGAGCCCGCCGATTTTCGAGACCCACCTGGGCAACTTGGCGAGACCTCATCTCTACAATAAAAAAATTAGCCAGCCAGCCGGGCTCGGTGGCTCAGCCTGTAATCCCGCGCCTTTGGGAGGCTGAGGTGAGTGAATTGCCTGAGCCCGCGGGTTCGAGACCCGCCTGGGTAGCGAGACCTCATCTCTACAATAAATCAAAAAAATCAGCTGGGG
>NW_007184825.1:20804-42332 GCF_000164805.1 Carlito syrichta
AAAAAAAAAAAAAAAATTAGCCAGGTCTGGTAGCATGTGCCTGTAGTTCCAACTACTTGGAAGGTGGAGGTGGAAGGATAACCGGAGCCCAGCAGGTCGAGGCTGTGGTGGCCAGGAGCATGCCACTGCACTCCTGTCTGGGTGACGGAGTGAGACTCCAACTCAAAAACAAAAAACAAAAAAAGCCAAGATATGAATTCCCCTCTGACTACTGCTTTCATGGCATCCCAGAGATTGTGGCAAGATGTTTCTTCATTTTCATTTGTTTCCAGGTACCTTTTAATCTCTGTTTTGGTTTCATTGTTGACCCAGGAGTTGCTTAGCATCAAACATTTTAGTGTCCATGTCTTTGTGGGTTTGGGAGGAACTTTATTGGTGTTGATGTTTTTTTTATTCCACTGTGATGTGAGAAGGTGCATGGCAAAATTTCATTCTTATGAAATTTGTTTATGTTTGATTTATGGCCAATGATGTGGTTGATCTTGGAGTACATTCCATGTGGTGATGAGTAGAATGTATATTCTGTGGTCATTGGGTGGAGTGTTCTGTAGGTATCAATTAAGTCCATTTGTTCAAGAGTCTCATTGAGGTTCTGGATCTTCTTGCTGATTTTTTGCCTTGATGATCTGTCCAGGATTGTGAGTGGGGTATTAGAGTCACCAGCTATGATACTATTAGAGTCAATCTCTTTTTTAAGTTTGCCTAGAAGCTGCTTTATGAACACTGGTGCTCCTATGTTGGGTGCATATATGTTTAGGATGGATATTACTTGTTGATGGATTGAACATTTTATCATTATATAGTTACTGTTTCATATTTTTTTAATGTTTGGTAGCAAAAATGGTATTTTGTCTGAGATTAAGATTGCAACGCCAGCTTTCTTTTGTGTTCCATTTGCCTGAAATTTTGCTACCCATCATCTTACTTTGAGTCTGTGAATGTCCTTTCTGGTGAGATGAGTCTATTGGAGACAATATATTGTTACCTAATGATAGTTTATCCATTTTGCCATTTTATGTCTTTTCAGTGGTGCATTTATTCCATTCACATTCAGGTTAATTTGAAATGTGAGGGTTTATTATCCCTGTCATGAAGCTCTTATAAACGTGCTGTTGTTCCTGTTTTTTTGTTGTGTTTCTTTTGACTTTTGGGTTGATTCATGTGTGGTTTCATTCTTTTTCCTGTACTCTTGAGAAGAACATTGTGGTTCTTTTTTCTTTTTCTTCTGTGTTTACTACTTTCTTAAGTGTTTCTTATAGAGGTGGTTTGGAGGCAGCGTAAGTTCTTAGGAATTGGATGTCTGGGAAAGATTTTAATTCTCCCTCACTGATAAAGCTTAACTTGGCTGGGTAGGTTTTTCTTGGTTGAAATTGTTTATCTTTGAGGACTTTGAAGATTGGGCTCCAAGCTCTCCTAGCCTGAAATGTTCCTATAGATGAATCTGTTGCTATTCTAATTGGTCTTCCTTGGTAGGTAGGCTAACCTTTTTCTCTTACTGCTTTTAGGATTTTCTCTTTTATACCTACTTTGTTCAAGCAAATTATTATGTGCCTGGGAGTTGGTATTCTCATTTGTTATCTTGCAGGGGTTCTCTGAATCTCTTGTGTTTGAATTTTCGCATCACTGATGAGATTAGGGAAGTTTTCTTGAATAATTTCATGGAATGTGTGTTCCAGGGTGGTCTCTGTCTCTCTCTCCCTCAGGAAGTCCAATTACTCTTAGGTTCATTCTCTTGAAGTAATCGCTCATCTCTTGAAGGTTTTGCTCTGTCTTTTTAAGCTTCTTTTCTATATTTTTGACAGTTTGGTTTAGTTTTATATTTTGATCTTCAAGCTCTGAGATTCTTTCTTCTGCTTGGTTAATTCTACTTTCCATGTTTATTAGTTTGTTATTTATTTCAGTCACAATATTCTTTACAGGCACACAAGCTAACCAACCTCCTTATGATGTACTATTCCCCTACACAAATATGAGGTCTTAGAGCCCAAGTTGGAGGCTTGGCAGAGCAGGGTGGGGCAATGCATGTCTCTGCCTGGTCTCAGGGCTCTAACTGATCTCTGAGTCTACTGCAGCTGGGTCCAGCTGGGGGAGACAGAGTCATGAGACAGCCAGGCACTGCAGGTCAGCGTGTCACAGTGTGGCTTGGGCCTCTTTTTCTTTCATTGTTCTTAGGTCTCAGGCTGGAGGCTGGGGCAGAGCTGGGTAGAGCTGGGTGGGGCAATGCAGGTATCTGCCTGGTCTCGGAGCTCCAGGTGTTCTCTGGTCCTGCTGTGGCTGGGGGCGAGTCGGGAGAGGTGAAGTGTTAGAAGGTTGAGTTTGCAGGTCAGGTAGTGCAAGGTGGCTGGGGGCCAGGAGGTGTAGCCGGCGAGGTAGTCTGGAGCTCTACGGGGTGGGAACCAAGGGCCTCCTCAGGTAACGTCAGCTTGGGCACCGGGCAGGGCAGTGCAGCTGGCGAGGGAGCCAGGAGCTCTTCAGGGTGGCAGCCAAGGTCCTCCCTGGGCAGCAGCAGCTTGGGGCAGGGCAAGATGGTGCAGCCAGGGAGGGTGATGTTGGCTTGTGGCAGGGCAGGGCAGTGGTTTTTTATTTCTAACATCATCTTCTCTCAGTTTCTTCATAGAATCATCTTGTTGATTTGTGTATACTGGGCTATTTTTATCTTTGCTTTAAAAAATTTTTTCCCCTGGGCTTGGTGGTTCAGCCTGTAATCCCGCACTTTGGGAAGCTGAGGTGATTGAATTGCCTGAGCCTGCGGGTTTGAGACCTGCCTGGGCAACTTGGCGAGACCTCATCTTTACAATAAATCAAAAAAATCAGCCAAGCGTGGTGGCACATGCCTGTAGTTCCAGCTACTCAGAAGGCTGAGGCGGAAGGATCGCCGGAGCCCAGCAGGTTGAGGCTGCAGTGGCCAGGAGCAGCCACTGCACTCCAGTCTGAGTGACAGAGTGAGACTCCAACTCAAAAGAAAAAAAAATTTTTTTCCACTTACTTTTCAGGGTTTTCAAAGTTATTTACTTCAATATATCCGTTCTAGAAATCTTGGTCTTTCAGTGAGTTCTTATTTTTATTTTTCACTGAACCCATAGTTCACTAATTACAGCTTCTTAGCTCTTCAAAGCATTAGTACATCAGTAACAAACTATCTCTACCTGGAGACTCCTTTCATCTAAAATAAAGTTCACTACACCTCTCTCAAGATGGTACTAATTTAAATACCTATCACAAGTTACATTGGTTTGATATATTGTCTAGGGAAATGATAACATCAATTTCTCTTAAAACATACATTATAACTAAGGTCTAACATTCATATTTTATAATATCAATTTCTTTTCCATCTAAATGTTATGTCTGAATCTATAGTAACTGTTTAGAAAGAAGAATGCTTTAATGGTAGCCAGATCATTTAAAAAAATAAAAAATACACTTTATACTTACAAGCAAGAACAATTCTAAGTGAAAATATACCACAAAACATAAAATTAACAGTTATAAATTTAATGTAAACATTTTAAAGAAAGTGATATCATAAAAGTCTCATTCTAATTGTCAATGGGACTATTTTTATGTTTTAAAAAATATTACTTTAAGGCATTGATAAAGAAAACATTTTTAAACCGTATGGCTTCAAAGCTTTGTCTAAATTACAATCTCAAGATGTCACCCTTTTGTTATTCTTTGTTTGGAATGAGAATTAAAGAGTCTATAAAATGATTAGACCTGATATACCTTGAGAATTCCCCAGTATATTTTATTATTATTTTTTTTGAGTTGGAGTCGCACTCTGTCGCCCAGACTGGAGTGCAGTGGCCGCTCCCGGCCACTGCAGCCTCGACCTGCTGGGCTCCGGCAATCCTTCCGCCTCAGCCTTCCAAGTAGCTGGAATTACAGGCATGTGCTACCACGCCCGGCTGATTTTTTTATTTATTGTAGAGATGAGGTCTCGCTGCCCAGGCGGGTCTCAAACCCGCGGGCTCAGGCAATCCACTCACCTCAGCCTCCCAAAGGCGCGGGATTACAGGCTGTGCCACCGAGCCCAGCTTCCCCAGTATATTTTAGCCACAGTGTAGATACATTAATTACGTGTTGAATGCAACAGAATTTTGAGATCAGTTGCCACCGACAAATTTTTTTCCACACAAAACTGAGTTTCAGGATCATTCCTTCAACTGAGATTATAATTAAGAACAACTTTCACCTTGAAATATTAAAATAGCATGCATTTTGTGTAGATGAATGTGTTCTAAAAGCCAAGTGCCAATACTGTAAAAAATACATGTTTTGTTCTTTATGTGAGGCCATGTTAATACCTGAGATTTACAGCTAATCAGGGCAAATTGTTATCATTTCTGAAATTATAAGTCTCGCTGCCTATATACTTTAACATATTTACAGTGACTTTAAAATGGCATGTCTGATTTTAAGATTCTTGCTTTCTTGCATAATCATAACAAAAAGGTATTTTGTCATGTTAAACAAAGAGAGATGATTCTTGTTACTATTGAATAAATTACAACAGTTTTTATTGTTTGTGTGTATGCATAAATACATCACTTACATATAGCATGGATAATGTAATAAACATGGCAATATAATGGGGGAAAGATGAAATGCAATATTTTATCTTTCTCCTGATGTTCTATGCATATACTTGTACTATGTATATTACTTGTCCACCCAATGTTCTACCCAAAAGTTGAGTGCTTTGTTTTTTGTGTTTTTTACCTTTTATACATCTCAAATTGCTCAATTTCACTTCACTTTTCTATATATATGGTACATGAGAAGCATAGCTTAAACTTTCTACTACTGACCAAATTGTAAACTGCTTTAGAGGTATTATTTATTCCATTGCTCGAAATAGATCTTCAATGTATTTCACAATGGTACCACTTGTATTTTATAATCTAA
This sequence comes from Carlito syrichta, assembly GCF_000164805.1. NCBI lineage: Eukaryota > Metazoa > Chordata > Mammalia > Primates > Tarsiidae > Carlito > Carlito syrichta. Next base: position 25,713 of record NW_007184825.1, read on the forward strand.
GAAAAAAGTGAATTAAAGCAGACTTTTTTTGGGGTCAAGGTCATATAATGAGAAAAGACTCTAACATAAGCTTCGTCAAACATAACTTGGTCTTTTTGTGATTTTCACTAAAATGAATTTAAAAATCATAATCCTATACATCAAAAAAACTAAGTGGTGAAGCTATACAAAACTTGATATATATTATAGTTTCAAAATCTATTTTTTTCCTGGAAGAGCAGCAAGACATACAAATAATTATTTTTAAAATATATCTTAATCTTTAGACTAAAAAATATGTAAAAATGCATATAAGCAGTTAATAGAGAACTATAAATAGTCTATTAGCAAAATACTCTATTGGAAAAATATCTAACTATACAAAATAATGAAAGAAATGCAAATTTAATAAACTTTCAAAGTGTTGTAAGGTTTTAGTAGAAGCACACACTCCTGTAGCAGACAGATGGAATTTTAATTGATAAGAAGCTCAATAGAGGGCAATTTGACAATAATTTAAAGAAATTGATAGAAACATATACTCCTTTTAAATTCAGATTTTCAACATATCAGAACTTATTCTAAGAAAACAATCATAACTGTATGCAAAGACTTAAGTTCAAATATGTATTTAGCTTTGTTGTTAATGACACAGCACCAGGAAAAGGAAGAAAAGAAACCATCCAAGAGTCCAAAATTAGCTAATTAAGTATTTAATAATATAGCGTTGCAGACATTAAAAATAATATTGTAGGAGAATAAACTATGCCATCAAAAATGTAGTGAAGGAAAAAAGAAGAAGGTTGAAGTTATGTGTATTGAAATTATACGTGTGATACTATCTCAGTTTGGAGGCAGTATAGTTTTGTAGCTCAAGACCCACTCCAGTTTGGAACCAAACAAATGAATTCCAGTTTAGGGTGCATCATTTGTTGACTGTGTGACCTTTAGAATGTTACTTTAGCCTTTCTGAAATTCGGTTTCCTAATCTATAAATTTAAGATTAAGATAATATCAAATTTTCAGAGCTTTTGTAAGAATCTTTGAAGTAATTCATGTATGACTCTTAGTTTAATGCAGTAATATAATAAGTATTCAATATATGTTAATTGTTATCATAATTCTTATTATATAAAATATGTTTTGTCTCATGTTGTATATCTGTGTCATATTTTATACCTACTTTATTATCTGTATATAATATTTATATGTTGTATTAAATATATGTTTATGATCAAACATTTACCCAAATTTTAAAGAGACTGTTTCTCAGTGGTGGTGTTGTGAATGGTTACTCTATATATGCTTGAATTTTTCTTTAGTGAGTAGATACAACTTTATAACAGGGACAAAACAAAACTTGTATAGGTCAGGTTAGGCTAGAAACTTCAGTAATAATATCCAATTACTGAAATTTCAATGTCTTATTTCTCATCGCTGCAAAGTCTCTATGGGTCCAGTGGCTCTCCAGGGAGGCACTTGTCAGTGATGTGAGTCTGTTTGCATCATAAAACAGCAATATCTAGAACATGAGCCTTCTCGATCTCCATAGCAGGAGAAATGAGCTGCAGAGTTCTCTGGGGTCTTTTCACTGCCTCTACCCAGAGGTAATATTTGTCCCTTCCACTCCTACTCCATAGGTAGAACCAGTCATTTGACCCTTCCCATGTGCAGGAGGGCTGGAAAGGGGCAGGGGAATAGAGATACAAGTCTATGTGATGAAGATTAAATGTCTCTCCCACAAAAAGTGATAACTAAAAGAAAACAAAATCAATGGATTTTACTCAAATCAGATGTCTATTTCATGAGTTCACTTGGTAATTTGATTTATCTAGTCTTTCAAAGAGAGTACAAGTTACAAAATCTCTTTAACTTTTTCCCTAGACCAACTGTCCATTGCAGCTACGATTGAAGAACACTGAGATAAACTGGCACCAGAGAGAGACTGCTCTATAACCTGCCTCTCACTAACTTGCAGTCTGTCGCCAAAATATGTCAATAAACATCTCTGGACTCAGTTTCCTTATTTGCAAAATAAGTGAGTTGAATACTGTACTTCCTAATGTCCTATCCAGAAGAAAAGGAGCTGCCTTCTTAAATCACTATGTTCCTGTCAGCTGACAGCTTTGCTTTCATTGGAACTTAAATTTACTTAAACCATCACATCTTTTCATTGATAACATTATGTCATAAATCTAAATTAAGTGTTATGGAATATGCATTTTTGAAGCTTTCTGATGAAATTCTTGGTAAAATAAAAACAAATATGTATATTCATAGGCTGAATTACAAGTCCAAGTCACCTTACCTCTTGTTAGCAAACTAAGCCTCTTCAAACATGTGTATAGCAGAGATGGGATGAAATGTATACTTTTTAGTCACTGATACTTACAACTATTAGATAGCTGGGATAGTATAGTTGTACTCAATCTAAAAACAATGAGACGAAACTTACTCAAGTTAGTGAGTAATGAAACTGGGTTTTGAACCAACCTAAGTGCTCAACATTGTTATACACAACCTTCCTGTAATTAAGTTGAGGTCAATAAGGAACAACAATACTACTGCTTCATTTTAAATAAAACAGAGAATTTGGAGCGCCCCTCAACTAGTCTAGGAAAAGTTGGGCCAGGTTACTGCTGTTGGTCTCTCACTTAGAAGAACCTAAGAAAACTGCTGTGTGGGAGTAACTGCAAAGAGAAGTGGTAACAATGTCTGCTATTCCTGTTTATTTTGATTTCAGTATCAAAAAATGTAGCATTATACAATTAGAGGAGATTGGAACTTGTAGCTAACTGTCCTGAGTCTGAATCTTCTTCGCTGCTAAGGAAGTTGTGTACATTGCTTGACATTTCTAAAGCTTGTTGGCATTATTGGAAAGTGTGAAAAATAATAATTATAAATCTACTTTATAGAGTGTGTATATCACACATTTTATGATGAGATAAAGTTAAAAGTAGATGTAAACTAAAAATACAACTTTACTCCCTTTGATGGACTCTGCAGCATTGGTGATACTGGTGTTCCTGGCCCGTCTTTATAGAATGGAATTGTTGAGAACTGAATAAGGTGATAGATACTGCTGAATTTATTCCTATTCTATGGTCTTCCACTTCTAGAACTCATGGACCTGTCCACGACCCCATAGAAGATACTACTGTGTCCCAGCATATACAAGATTTTACTGGAAATCTGAATAGAAAGTTTTATTGATGAAAAAATTCTGATTTAGGTTGTAATTTTCCCAAGGTCATGCCCTAGATACAAAACTTAGAACTGCTTAATATCCTTGATATCAGTGCTATTGAACCATATTCTTTCACCTTATCAGCAATTGTGATAAATTTAAGGTCTGACAAAATAAAAGTCTAATCATGTTTCTGTCCACAGAGTCCCTAAGTAATCAAAGGCATCACCATCCCACAAATTTCCAAACTGGAATTGTTAGCGTCATCATTCCTTGGCTCCCTCCATGATAAAATCTTATCTGAAAAGCTTGATCATGCTATGGAAAAATATTTAAATGTATATGAATGCTTGTTGGTGGGAGTGTAGGCAAATGGACAGGGAGTTCATTCAGCACACTCTCTCACTGTGAAATCAGAGATACAAGCTCTACAGGTACAATAACTTTGTGGAGGCTAGAAAAAGATGGCCATCTCAGTAAAGGGTAGCTGGGGTATACCTTGCCCACATGGGGACACTTCCGAGAAACTATATTATGTTGCTAACAGACAGAATGCCAACAAACCACCATGGTGTGAATTTCTCAGCTCACTGATTTTCCTTTTTCTGCTGCCTAGTTAGAAGGCCAGCACATCCTTGGGCAACAGTTTGCAGAGGTCTCTCTCACCCAGCATCTACTGGGAGATGACGTGAGCCACAGTCTGCTGGTCAGAATGGGAGGTGGTGAGGTCAAGATCACACAGCCAGTCAGTGGTTAGTGGCAGATATAGAGGCACAGCCAGCTCAGGCTGTGTCTCCAGGGATCTTTGCTATGTGTTGACCCAAGTTATTCCTTGTGGTTAGTCATGCAAGACTGTCATCAAAAGCAGTGGGCACTAAGAAGGCATTAAGAGAAGATACAATTCTTACATTTCTTTCTTGCAACGAAGGAAGTTTCATGAATACTTACTCTAGATCAGTGTCAAGGAGAAAAGAGCTAAGTGAAGAGAAGAATATTGAAAAAAGAATCTCCAAAATGTATTTGAGCTCCCTTATGTACCTATCATCTACAAAGAACATAATGTATCACTTATTTAAGCTACCCCTCAAGTTGGCACAAGTATAATGCTATCAATCCCATTTGATAAAAGGAAAAAGCAAAACTCTGGAAGATGAAGTGACCATTCCAGGGTACACGACAAAACTAGAACTTGAATGAAATGTATAGAAGAGTTAGAGGTAGAAAATAGGAAGACAAGATAAGAGTGGAGGGATCTAGAAGCCAGGTGCAGTGGTGAGATCTGCTTAGCTCTGTAGTTACAAAGGGGCCATGGTTTTATGGAAACTTTTTGTTTCCTCCCTTGTGCTCCAGAACTCTGGGTGACTCTTCCTTAGCCCTGTGTTGCTGATCTGGAGTGCCAGACTGGAGCTCACATTCTCTGTGCTCCATTTCCTGAGGCAGCAGTGTGCTTAAGATAATGGGAAACATTAGCTAATCAGCTTCTGTGGTTTAGTGACTTCCATATTTTATTTTTTGTATGGGTTTTGTTATCTCCTTTTGGTCATGTTATTACATTCAGTGGAATTCACATTTATCAGTATTTGAAAAAGTCAAAGACATTAGTCAGGCAAGGAAATCATAGGCCTAGCTCACAAATTAGGGTGGCCCTTGTTTTTCCTTTTTCTTTTCCATGTCTCTAAACATTTCTACATTCATATTTATTTATATGCACATTCTATTAGAACAGAGATGCATGAGAAATTGGAGCTCTCAGGAAAGATGAGAGCATCAGCAAGCTATGGCAACAGGTTGACCAGGGTAGAGGACAGAGAGGAGACCAGCTTCTATCAAAACTCTTGGACTACCCCCCTGGGTGTGGTAGAGAACTCCAGGGTAAAAAAAAAATCCCAAACACTGTGACTCTACTCACCTTAGGGGCTCTAGACAACGTAATCATAGAGAAAAGTCTCTTGACACTTATTCATCATTTCCCTTTCCATCTCAGGGGTCTCTTAATCAAGCCTGTCCCTTGCATTAGGGTTGAACTGGAGAGAAATGCTAAACCTCTTAAAGTTTCTTTATCAGATACTGCTATCTGTCCCCAGGGAGCAGAATCCCATGGAAAGAAGCAGAATTCTATGGAAAAGAGCATACATAACACTCAAGACTCAAGATTCTATGTCTTTGTTCAGCAGAGGACTACAGATTAAAATATCAGTTTAAGACCATATACAGAAAAAACCATCTTTACTTGAGTTTTTCTGAAAAGTATTAGTAGAAAATATTTGTATATACTTTAGAAATAAAAGAATAGAGATATTTACATCCATGTAGAAAGTCACATTGTTCATTTATAATGAATGTCTGCTGCTTGCTTAGAAAGAGGAGAGTGAGAAATGGGTTCCACCCTCTAATTTTTTCTTGCCTTGAGCATCAGCGCAGAGACAGAGAGAAGAACAAAAAGGTAGCTTTGAAAGGTAAAGTTCTGCTATTCAATGTCAGCCCTCCCAGGGTTAACCTTAATCTCTTTTTTTTCCATGAGGTCTCAGGTCCACAATTACTGAGGATGTCAGTTTTTAGAGGCAGTTCTCAGAAAACAGCTCTCAGAAGAAAGGCCTAAAGAAAGATGTCAGAAATTAGGACACTTCTCCTAAGCAATGCTCTGCCCCTCCATGGGAATTAAATAATAGTAGAGCTGGACAGTAAGTCTTTCCCACTAAGTGTTGATGTGAGATATAGTAGAAAGAAAACTAGTTGGGTCTAGGGGGAAAATTTCCCAGTCCAAGCTTTGAACAAATATTTAATTTCATTAAATCTTAGACTCCTCCTTTGAAAGAGCATCCTGCCTGCAAATCTCATGGGGTTGCTGTGATGACCACCTGGAATAATATATGTGAAAGTACTTTGGAAATGACACACAGCACTGTATGTATGTGAGCCTGTGTATAGATATCATTGACCCTCATGAGGAGGCAGGAAAAGATGATGTTCTTTCTGTTACCTTTGGGATCAGTGAGTATCATTCCCTCTGGTTTTCTATTGCTGAACCTTCCCATTCCTTCATTCTTTTTGTTTCACTATCACTACAAGGTATCTGAGCTTTCACCAGAGCTCTGCATGAAACTGGATTCCACATTGTCCATGTAACCTCTTTCATCTGCACCACTTGCCTTTTCTCCTCTGCCCCCAGAGCACACTCAGATACCAGATCCTCTTCCCTAACCACACCTTACTTTGTCTTTGGGCCTTCCGTCCTTCCCTGATCAATCCCACCATCTCTTAGGATCACACTCTCTCTCACCAAAATTGATTCATCCAACCCTGCAAGAATTCCAGTGATGCACCAGGCTATCTCCCCACATCCATGGTTTCATATGAAGAACTCAGCAAAGTTCCAGCTAGAGAAAGGCCTGGACAAGGGCCTTCTGCAGAGTTTCAAGAGGAGTCCAGTAAAGGGGCTGAGGACAGGACAATAAATACATTCTGTGAGACACTCACAGCATGATTAATCAAAATACCCACAAAAGAACCCATACTAGAGGGATAACGAAAACATCCAAAACAGTTGCTTGAGAAATGACATGGTGCATATAATCAGGGTAGGGTTCCCGTGGACATGCATCCTTCATGGATTGTTACTCACTCTATATTGTGCATTCCAGGGAGATCTTCCTCCACTCAGCTACCATAAATTTAGCACCCTCATTGCATCAATAATGTTACAAGAATACACCTCTGGAGCTTTTATTTCTTGATTTGTATCCTCAACAATTTCTAGACGCCCACAGTGTACAATTTGGAGTACATCAGAGGTGATGTAAACTGTTTGAGATCATTGAATCCAAAACACTCTTTAAAGTGAACCAGGCCTCTTCCCCACTTTTCCTTACTTAGTTACTCATGTTTCAAGGACTCACATGGTAACTGAGGCTGTGAAGCTCCTTGAGATAAGCTCCTTAAGCAGTGTAGGGAGAAGAGGCCGTATTGGTGAGGGTTCTCCAGAGGAAGAGAATCACAGGTGGTGTGTGTATATGCACATGCACATACACATGCCACAGTCCAATTAGGAAAAAATAATTGGTTCTCATTTTACCACAACCTCCAAAGAGGAAATTATCTATTCTTCACAACCAGGGATTTTTTTATCCTAAATATATTCATTTCTTCTAAAGAGAGAGAGAGAACTTCTGTTTCTACCATGTTTGAGAAAAATGTTTGGGGTATTCCATGAGTTTGTACTTACACAAATGAAGGAGTTGGCTGAAGCTATTCTTGATAGCCATTTTGGCTCCTCCAAGGTGGCCAGGGCTAAGGGTTAGGAATAGAGGTTGATGGTGGCACTTCACACCCACCACCAGGTCAGGGTCCTTTATTTGTATCTGTGTTGAAATTCCATTATAAGGAGTTCTGATATGATAAAAACAAATGCAAAAATAAATAAAACAACACATTCCACAAACATTCAGGGACTTAAATTGAAAAATCTAAGAAAAAGAATAATCGCTAGGACCTGGACCACTCAGTCCTTCCCCCGTTCTCTCATGAACTTGAACTTTATAATAACCACAGATGGAGTGGTGGGATTATACAGGCATTATATATAGGTCCAAACTTTCCCCATTTTGACTGAGTCAATACCATTGAAGTACTGAGTGGAACAGGTAATGGAGAAAAAGAGCCACAAAGCAGCGATCTATCAAAAAAGAAACAGCAGTGGCCTAGAATTCCCATTTTTTGAAAAGTGAGGAAAAGAACCAGTGGAGCCCCCTGATGTACCCTTTACACACAGAGGAGGAGAGGTGAGGGACAATAAACCTTATCCTACCTCCACCCCAGTTTCTTCCTCCTGCATCAGCTCCCAGGTTCAGGGACTAGAGAAGCAGCATTTACCTCCCACAGAGAGATTCAGACTTATACTACAAGCAAAAACTGGGAAGATTAATGTCTACAGTCTATTACATATGTATCTATCTTTATTACATATTTAATAATATTGCACATCCATCTTATTTGGTTTCCAAACTTGAAGTTTGGAGAAGCTGAGTAACCCACTAGATGGAAAATCCAGGACTAGAGACCTAAGAGGAGGTGGCTCCCAGTCCAGTTACTCCAACCTTGATCCCATGACCAAGGACTACTCATCAAGAGCGTGGTAATGTCTTAGAAGTGCGAAGGACTGGCACATAACAAGTTATACATCACTCCTGGATCTTTGCTTGTCTCCAAGGACACACATGAGATGAGACAGTGAGACAGATGTGTATACAAAAGAGTCTGCTAAAGAACCTGTCCAAAATGGGTTGGGCACACTACAGGAAGGATTTCTTACTCTAGCTCAGCTTCTAGCCCTGTTTCTCCTTCCCTTTTCTTAACTCTTATCCATGTAGGAAATACAGAAGGTCTCCAAAATCAGGAAAGTCTATTAGCTGAATTAAGATGGGGAGGTGAGGACCCATTTTAAGAGAACATTTTCTAATGCTTTGTTATCACACTCCAGGCTTAAGTGTGGGAGCAGAAGGATCAAATCCAGGGGGTGCCAATCACATTTTGCAGAGTTGTGTTCTAGGAGGAGCCATGGTTACAGAACACAACAGGTGTGTGGCTTCCCACAGTTACCCATCCCCAAGTCTTCTACCCTACACTCAATATTGAAGTAAACAAAGTGCATGACTGGGTTGGCACTTAGTGTGGAGTGGACACTGTTTCCAGAAGGCTGCTGTGGATGTCGAAAATTTCTCTCAGGAGCCGGCTATCATCTAGAGAGTTTAGATTCCTGGAGGCAGCCCCATGGAAGGAATTAACATAGATAACTGAATCCAAGTATGCAAGTTTAGTGCAGGGTGCTGGCTAGTGGAAGGGCTCTGTCTTTTGAGACCTTTTGTCTAAAAATGTCATTAGCTCTGCAAGCTCCAGCCTAAATTACCCTGTTCATTGACTGGGGTATCAAAGATAGGCTGAATTCATTAAGAGAGGCCAGTGTCAGTTAAGGGACTTGTAGAATTTTCCTCTTCCCACCTCTTCTGAGACTTAGGATCTGCTTCTATTGGGGTCCTGGCAAAAGGTCGGTAATTGCCAGGCCATTTTTAGGGAGTTGGTCCAGATTTCAGCGTGGGAGGGAATTTAGGATGACAATGACATGAGGGATAATTTCTCTTTGGAACAATTCCTGATCTACCTGCTTGCTCTGTAATTTACCTCCAGGACAGAATCATTTTCCAAGTTATTAATTGCTATGCCTACTCCCTGTTGTAACAGAAACTCAAAGGATGAAAAGGTCACTTTGCCCTCCTCTCTTCCCAAAAGTTCTAGACTTTAGGCCTCAGAGTTTGTTAAAACCCTTTTTGCATTTCATGGTCTGATACAGTTTGACCTTTGTCCCCTCCAAATCTCACATTGAAGTGTACTCCTCAATATTGAAGGTGGACTCTGGTGGGAGATGTTTGGGTCATGGAGACAGATCCCTCACGAATGACTTGGTGCCATCTCCTTGGTTATGAATGAATTCTCACTATATTAGTTCACACAAGAACTGGTTGCTTCAAGAGTCTGGCACCTCCCTTCTCTCTTGCTTCTACACTCACCATGTGACACGCCTGCTCCCCTATATCTCCTACCATGACTGCAAGCTTCCTGAGACCATCACCAGAAGCAGATGACAGCACTATACTTCTTGTACCATCCATAGAACCAAAGCCAAAATAAAACTCTTTGTAAATTGCTCAGCCTCAGGTATTCCTCTAAAGCAACAAAAAATGGACTAATACATGGCCCTAGACGGAAGTTGTTAGGCACATTTTATACATCTCTAAGTTCTTATATGTTAGGGGAATATAGCTATGTGCTCTGGAGAGGGAGGAGATGGAATCTGGGGGATAATCATTAGGATAGCAATATCTCTGGGGTGATATATTCTTTAATGTCCTGAGTGGGAGTGCCCTAGGAGGCAGCAGGACTTTTTTTAAATTTATTTTATTTTAAAGATATGGGGTACAATTCAGGATTAGATACACAAGTGGTCATCATGCAGGTTTGGGCCTCCCTTTGGTCCCCACTTCACCCGGTTTGAGATCAGTTACCCTTGTTGACATTATGTGTCCTGCTCTCCCTCCCCTGGAAGTTTCTGGCTACTGCCAATCCCCTTCTTATAGTATCATTATAAATGTTCAGGGTCCACTTATGAGTGAGAACATGTGGTACTCAAGTTCTTTGTTTCTTTGATAAATCACTGAGTATTATAGTGTCAAAATCCCTCCAAGTTGCTTCCAAGTCCATGATTTTATTCTTCTTTAGGGCTGTGTAATATTCCATCATGTATATGTACCACATTTGACTGCAGGACTTCTGATGAGTGAGCCAGTGTGTATGCTCAGGGAGTTAAACTTCAAGCATCACAGACTTGAGCTCTGCAGCAAAGGATGCCAGTGCCCCCATCTGGTGGAGAAGCCATGGAGCCACTTGCTTCAGAATGGATCATAGAGTGAGCCTCTCAGTCACAACCTCAATGGATTAAAGGCCAGAGGATATTTTCTAAGTGTTTTTGACAGTACTTACATTGCTATATGGAGAAAAAGAGCCCCTTAATTGTTCATACTTAGTAAGCTGCCATCATGTAAGACAGGGATTTGTAAAAAATTAAATAATGTAACATTTCTTACACTGCAATGTTATGGATAAATTTATGCTTTGATGTTGGTTATCCCATTTTAACTTTACAACTCTTTGAAATGAATATTGTTTACCTTTTTTTCAGGAGGAGACACTGAGGCACAAAGGAGCTAATATATATTTGGTAGGTTAGCATAGAAGGAACCATGGTTAGAAAGCCTCTTGTAATGTGAAGGAACATTTGGAGGAAAATGACAGAAGATACAATTCAGATATTTCAGTTCAGGTAGTCACACCATGGGCCATATCGCCAGGAGTTGCTGTGAATTCTGAACTCTGGCATCTCTGCCTCTGACCACAATCTCTACTCCTTTCAGTTTGTGCCTTTCAAATGGCAGTACTTCAGAACTTCTGGTCCTGTCCATCTTCAGCTGGACTTCATTCCTCTTTCTCCATGATAGACTTAATAATTAATCACTTAAATAGCATCTAAAATACCCTTGTTTCATTCTACTTTCATCTTTTCAGCCTGGCAAAATCCCAACTCTCTGCCTTTTCCAGACCTGCTTTCTGTTAAGTGGCTGAGACTATGAGATAAGATCACATAATTGAGTATACTGTACCACCATAATTTTATCGTATACAACTAACAGTCACCTCCAACACTGCATGGTAATCATTCACTCAATGATATATTTCATATAAACTTAGGAAATGCTTTCTATGTGAATTTGGGATTCATAGATGAACAAAATAAATATACTCCCTGTTTTTCTGAGAATGAACTTAATTGTTTCTCATTCTTAACAAAACCATTTTAAATATTTCTTACTTTAGCCAGCTTCTATTCCCCAAACCCCTCGGCAGATGTGCTAGAACCCACTTCATGCAGAAACCAGAAGGTATTAGGATGCAACTTTGCTTCTTCAAACCTTTAAAACATTTGCATCTTCTCTTTTTCTATTTTTTTCCTAGTTTTAGTGAAAGAAATGTGTCTCCAAAAGTTTCTCCTTGATCTTCCCAGGTGAGGAAAGGTACTATTACTTCCTCCAGCATACTTTTTACTCTTTGTTGCGACTTTTGGTTCATGTCCACCTTCTCCAAGAACAGAAACTATGTCTATATCACTTACTGTTCTTATTGTTCTCATGCTAGTGCTTAGCATCTACTTCGTGCTTAAGATCCATCCAAAAAAATGAAATCATGATGATTTTCCTCCAAATACTCCAGAACACAGTAATCTTTCTTGGAAACAACTGATTTTTCACATAACAATCCTAAATATGGCTTTCTGATGTGAAATTTATGACTTTTGCCACTAATGATAGGAATAAAATCAAAACTACAGGCTGGGTGTGGTGGCTCACGCCTATAATCCAAACACTTTGGGTGGCCGAGATGAGAAGATTGCCTGAGCCCAGGGATTCAAGATGAGCCTGGGCAAATCTACAATAAATCAAGAAAAATTAGGTGGGCATGGTGGCACACGACTGTAGTTCCAGCTACTTGGAAGGCTGAGGGAGAAGGATCACCTGAGCCCAGCAGGTCGAGGCTGCGGTGGCCATGAGCATGCCACGGCACTCCAGGCTGGGTGACAGAGTGGAACTCTGACTCAAAAAAAAAAATCAAAACTACAGAACATCATCCAAAGTTGCACCACTCATAGAAATATAAAAAGGAAAAGTCATCCATTAATTAAATAAAACATACCCTTTTCTGCCAGAGAGTGGACTGGAATATTGGCAAGGCTACTACATTAAATGATTGTGGGATATCACATAATATCACTGTTTTTGAAAATTGAAAATCATACAACTACATACCTCACTTCACATTTAGATAGAACCATCAATATTTATATTATACACTAGCTCTTGGTAATATGTGGTACATATGGGGAAAAAATACTTAGCAAACTTCCTTTTAGTTATCTCTAGGAGCACATATTATAGAAGAAAACTTTTTTAAAAAGCTAGCAACTTTGTCATAAGTTAAAATATGAAATGCTCATTGAGATCTGTACTGATGAAACAGTTATGTGCTTACAAAGTCAGGCATTACCCAATGAATAATACTGTGTCTGAACATCAGTCCTTGCCATGTTTTATTTGTTTTACTAAACAATAGAAGGCTTCCGATGTTCTTTTAGTGTTAAACAAACGGTGAAATTTTTTTTTTTGAGTTGGAGTCTCACTCTGTCCCCAGACTGGAGTGCAGTGGCCGCTCCTGGCCACTGCAGCCTCGACCTGCTGGGCTCCAGCAATCCTTCCGCCTCAGTCTTCCAAGTAGCTGGAACTACAGGCACACACTACCACGCCAGGCTAATTTTTCGATTTATTATAGAGATGAGGTTTCACCAAGTTGCCCATGCGGGTCTCGAACCCGCGGGCTCAGGCAATCCCCTCACCTCAGCCTCCCAAGGCACGGGATTACAGGCTGAGCCACCGAGCCTGGCTCAAATGGTGAAATTAAGAGGATAAAACCAAAGTCATTTAATATATCCCTTTTAAAGACCATGCGAAACATCAGCAAAGACTGTGCATCATTCCTGAAGTATGGAAACAGCCAATCAGGATGGCTCTCACAAGAGTATTTAAATGAGTGGTAAATGGTGAAAATATTTCTTTATGATGATGATCCTTCTGGTAAGTATCATTTCCACAATTTCAGTTGGCTTGATTAAGGGATGTGCCTCAGCAATATATTAATATCTAGCATACTTAAACGTATAAATTCAGGGCAAAGTAGCAAAGGTTTGATATGTAATATAATAAGGTTTCTTAAAAAGACTGAGATATAATACAAATGCTTCAGTCACCTAGGTTTTGACTCCTGGTATTTATTATACTCTCTACCTATTAGTGAAAGAAATCAGTAATAGTTTTGGATAACAGACAAACTACATGTAACACATCAAGAAATAGGTTTTCAAGTTATCTATAACCAGGGAGTAAATTGAAGACCCATTTGCTGCCATTTCAAAAGTCAATAACGTTCAACCTTCCTTTTTTGTTTTGTTTTGTTTAATTTGGTATGAATGTTGACTTATATCTTCATTGAGAACCACTCCACAATTTTAGGTTAATGTTTGATCTAAAAATATGAAGAACTGCCTTACAGAGTCATAATGCTTTGCTGGCATCCTTCATGATATATAAAAATGAATTATAATTTTCTAACTAAAACTCATAAGAAAGAAATAACATAGCATCTAGATTTGGGGCTGACTCGGGACAGAAATCACTGAGCAGAAATAGATACACAGTGAAAGTGTGCAGATCATTTCATCCTTCTTAATAACTGGGTACTTTTTAAATTAAAAAAAAATTTTATAAAGCCTTTGTTTTTCTCTGAACTTTAGTAAAACTGGTAGTCCCTATGTATCTCAAAGCCCAAATTTTTAGAGAAAGAAAAATGCAGGTAGTTTGACTAAATTACTATCATGTTTCCTTGAGCTCCAAAAAAAGTGTTACTTTTAGCAGAATGTAGCCTTTCCTAACACATTACCCTGGTGACTAACTTTCCAGATTTAATGTGTTTACTCAATTCCCCAAGCTAGAGACTACAAATTTTCCTTGACTTTTCTTAAAACTACCATTCACCTCACGACAAATTGAAGACTAATCAGAATCTGATTAATGTTTCCTCATGGGAAAAAATAAGAAGAGCATGCTGACCAACACTGGCAGAATTGTTTCTCTTCAAAAAGACACTAAGGCTTGAAAATAAAACAAACATCAGAATCTCTATTTCTAGTTTATGAAGAAATTTCTGTCTGTTAAATAGCCCAAAGTATGTTCAATTTAATCTTTCAAAGATGTTTGGCAATGTGAATTATTTTAATGATAAAGGGAAATTCTACCAAACCATTTTTAAGTCAGCAAACAACCATTCACAGGAAAAAAGCTTTTATCAAGTCAAATAATCCTCATATGACCTAACAACCCAAATGGCAATGCTTGGAGATCTCATTATTAACACTCAGTAGTTCAAAAGACACTTCAGGCTGTTGCTGGAATAATATTTTGTGGCTAGAGTTTCCATTTTTTCTTGAAAAGATAGATAATTTGGCAGTATTTTCATGCCACTAAAGTGCTTATCTTACCACTTTACCTTTTATTCTCAGGTCTCTCCCCCCAGACCCAGGGATATCTCACAGAAAAATTTCAGCTGAAACATCCTGTGATGAATCCAACTTGGTAGATGCCTCAGTCTGTTTTGTGCTGCCATAACAGAATACCACAGACTAGGTAGCTGATACAGAACAGAAATTTATTGTCTCACGGTTCTGGAGTCTGTAAAGTCCAAGATCAAGGTTCAATTGTCTAGTGAAAGCTGCATCCTCTGGGAGGGAAAGAACACTGTGTCTTCACATGGAGGAAGGTAGAAGAGAAAGAGTGACACATTTTCTTTGTCAAGCCCTTTCATGGCACCTAATCCCATTCATGAGTGGAGAAGCCCTTACAGTGTAATGATTTCTTAAAGGCCTTACTTCTTAATACCATCACATTGGTCCTTAAGTATCAACACCTGAAATTTGAAGGGAAATACATCAAACTATAGCAGGAGACAAAGCCACATGCACACAAAAGCATCAGATAACCAGCTAAATTGAATCACCAAAAAATTTCATGTTTTGAGAGAGTAGGTTCCCATTAAAAATGAAAAGTGAAAGAGATTTCTGAAGGTCAAATATGTTCAACTTCCTTCTTTGCCAAGAAAAGAATGCCTCACTTTAGTTGTTAAAAATAAAAGATAGAGAAGAGTGGAAAAGAACAAAAAAAATAGAAGGGAAAGAAGGAAGAAAAATAATTTCTATTTAAAATGCTATTGTTTTTGGTAATACTGATCACTGTCTTTCTTTCTTTCATTTTCTTTTCCTTTTTTGTTTTTCCTCATCTCTTTTCAGTACATTGACTCTGGGGGACTTCCCAACTTTTGCTTGCTATGCTCAGGCAATGAACTACACAAATCCAAGGTTAGGCCACCAGGCAGGACAGAGGCTAAATTTCTACTCCATCCACTTGATGGGATTCCTCAGGGTTTCATGTGGCCCCTGCCCAGCCTAGCTGGCCCCTTTCATGGTTACACTCTCTCAGATCAGCATAATTTGTCTCCAGGACTTTTAAATTTGTAAATACTTAACCCTCTCTTCTCTCAGCTTTCACACATGCTGACCTTCATCTATTCCTATTATTTTCTTTTTTTTTTTTTTGCATTATTTGATATATTAATATGACATATATTTATTATTTAATCTTTCAAACTAGTAATAAATACAGAAACAAATACCCATGTACTCATACCTAAGAATTAATTAATGTTAGCACTTCATTTGCTTATAGTATTAATATTTGTTTGCTTACAGAAATGCCACTTTTGCCCTTTTGTATGTTATTTCATCCCATTTCTTGTCCTCTACAGAAAAAAAAAAAAAAAAAGATGCTAATTTATGTTGGTTTTGGCTTGATTTCTCTAAGTGTATTTTTAAAGGTATGAAAATATACATGAAGATTTTAGCTCGGAACAGTTCTACTTTGTTCCTTTAACAACAAGAAACAGAAAAGACATACTACAAATAGTCATTCTAGCTTATAAATATTAAAACATTTTAATTTTTTTTTCTTAGAAACAGCCTAGGGTTTAAGTTTAGTGGACTGAATCATTTAAGGGTGACCTTACTCATTGTCTAGTCATCAGTTCAACGTGACTAAGCTCTGAGCATATTTATACAGTGTAATCCAATCCAAATATTGGAAAGAAGAAAGGCATCAAATTATGTGACCTCTGTGTCCCCTTTTAGCCATGAAATTCTGATTCAGTGTGGTCCTTTTTTTTTTTTTTTTTTTTCATTAATCAGTATTTTTTAT
>NW_007184826.1:0-728 GCF_000164805.1 Carlito syrichta
CTTCCTAGAGACTGCGTAGGCCTCAGGCTATTCAAAGAATTACCCAAACATGGATATCAGACCAAATCATAACATTTATATCAACAATATGAATGACAAAATTAAAAAAGAAGAATTGAAGAGCTCCCTCTATGCCCTGTTTACCCAGTTTGGCCATGTGGTGGATATTGTGGCTTTAAAGACCATGAAGATAAGGGGCAGGCCTTTGTCATATTTAAGGAACTGGGCTCATCCACAAATGCTTTGAGGCAGTTACAAGGATTTCCATTTTATGGTAAACCAATGCGAATTCAGTATGCAAAAACAGATTCTGATATAATATCTAAAATGCTGGGCACTTTTGATGACACAGAAAAGAAAAAAGCTAAAACTGTGGAACAGATTGCAACAACTGCAAACAAAAATCCTGGCCAGGGAATGCCAAATTCAGCTAATACCCAAGGAAATACAAAACCAAATCCCCAAGTTCCCTGATTACCCTCCAAACTATATTTTATTCCTTAATAACTTACTAGAAGGGACTAATGAGATGATGTTATCCATGCTGCTTAATCAGTTCCCTGGTTTCAAGGAAGTACATTAGGTACCTGGGAGGCATGACATTGCCTTTGCTGAATTTGAAAATGATGAAAAGGCTGGTACTGCCAGGGATGCTTTACAAGGATTCAAAATCACACAATCCCTGCCATGAAGATCACCTATGCCAAGAAATAACATCTGGGACAGTA
>NW_007184827.1:0-1041 GCF_000164805.1 Carlito syrichta
AGGATTCAAAATCACACAATCCCCTGCCATGAAGATCACCTATGCCAAGAAATAACATCTGGGACAGTAATCTTTAAAGGACTTGGTATCATTTACAGTGTTTGTTTTGATAACATTCGGTCGGGTCATTTTAATAGTTGGAGATAGAGGGGAGTGAAAGTGAAATTTTTCTGAAGGACATACATTATCTAGCATTTCTTTACCTGTAGTGAACTATGAAATACGAAGGCCTTAATTTTGTACAATAAACTATTATCTGTTAAAAAAAAAAGGAAACCTGACTGCACAGAGAGAGGGTGTGTGGTTGAGTGTAGAAGGGGGGACCAGGATGTGTTTTGGTTTTCACTATGTAAAGATTGTAATACTGTAAGTGTAGTCATTTCTAAAAGCATTGGAGTAACTACATTATGCTCAAGCAGAACATTTGTCAAAAGTGATCATCAAAGTTTGCCCAAAGGGTCCTGCTCTGGTATGTGTCTGAATTCTAGGCAAGGGTTTTAGATAATTGGCCTTACTAACCAGCGAAGAAATGACAAAAAGCCTTTTTAATTGTAATGGAGTAAATGATAGCTGGAGTGGCCAGGCCCCTTTATATCATCTCTTCATTTCATAGTGGGATGTTATCATTTTTCACCTTATCTATGATCCTGTTAATCACTGAATTTCACCTTCTGTGGATGAATGAGCATTTGATAGAGATTCTCCAATGACCTGCCTCTGGGAGAGGAAATTTGTTGTGGAGAATGTGTGAGAAGTAAGCAGTAAGTGTTAAGCAAAGGTCAGATTGATGTTATCAATGAGGCTTCCCTGGAGTGGAGTACATTATTCCTTGTTTGTATGGCTATTAATCTGGAATTGTGTGGGGGTGTGCAAGTCTTCTGAAATGCATTACACAGGCTCCTTAGAGTCCAAATCAGGTACGATGATAGAGTTTCAGTGTATATTTTATACCAGGGAACAACGCATTGATTTATAAATATTTTACCATAATGATTCATGAATTGCCATATCGGCTAGCAGAAATTTTTGGATAAATAACAT
>NW_007184828.1:0-835 GCF_000164805.1 Carlito syrichta
TTTTAATTGTAATGGAGTAAATGATAGCTGGAGTGCCAGGCCCCTTTATATCATCTCTTCATTTCATAGTGGGATGTTATCATTTTTCACTTATCTATGATCCTGTTAATCACTGAATTTCACCTTCTGTGGATGAATGAGCATTTGATAGAGATTCTCCAATGACCTGCCTCTGGGAGAGGAAATTTGTTGTGGAGAATGTGTGAGAAGTAAGCAGTAAGTGTTAAGCAAAGGTCAGATTGATGTTATCAATGAGGCTTCCCTGGAGTGGAGTACATTATTCCTTGTTTGTATGGCTATTAATCTGGAATTGTGTGGGGGTGTGCAAGTCTTCTGAAATGCATTACACAGGCTCCTTAGAGTCCAAATCAGGTACGATGATAGAGTTTCAGTGTATATTTTATACCAGGGAACAACGCATTGATTTATAAATATTTTACCATAATGATTCATGAATTGCCATATCGGCTAGCAGAAATTTTTGGATAAATAACATCATCCTGATGGAATTGAAATACAGCTCTGTACACCTTCAGTGTATATTAATAATCTTTAAAGTACTAAGTTTCTGGTGATCTCATATTTTTATCTAATCAGGATATATCTCTGTTGATATAATTTGAAATTTCTAAGGCAGTCTCTTTTGTTAATGTTTAATTATTCTGTTTTGAAGTTCATTTGATGGGAAAAGTCACAGAAGATATCATCAACCCAAAAGAATAAATGGTAGCCCAGTTGTCTCTATTTCCACCACAAAAATTGAAAGAGAAGTTATGGTAATTTTTCAAATTGATTCAAGTTACTTTTTCCCAGGTAATTGTGCAGAAATGTACGA
>NW_007184829.1:0-828 GCF_000164805.1 Carlito syrichta
ATTCTCCAACCCATGCGCGGGAGCCAACGGGAAGGACAGAGACCCACTTCTCTTGGAGTGACATCCATGCTTCAGGGGTGGGTGCTGAGTGAGGTCAGGTGTCCAGGTCCTAACAGGTGATCGCCACCAGCATGTAACCTCTGCTCTACAAGAAAAGCAGCGTGAAGACAATCTGAACCCCACTGTCCCGGCCTGCCCGGCCCTGCACAGAGCTCCAATCCTGTGAATGGGCAACAGATGAAGGAAGGAAGCCCCATCCTCTCGGACTCACTTGCCAGGAACGGAGCCTACATGACTCAGAGCTGGAAGGAAGAAGACACTGACTCTCCGGTCTGGGAGCTGAGGGAAGACACAGCATCATCTTCTCGGCCACACTCAACCAAGCAGACCTTTCATCATGTACAGTTCGGGGTGGGGATAGGTCATGGCCGTGTGCCACCTACTCTCAATGCTCTCTCGGAGACCAAACCTTTCTGGTGGTTTGGATGCCTAAATTAGGACAACTTCCAGGGACTTTGAAGAACTTTTGGAAAGCAGCAGCTATCACGGGCTAGGATTGTTCTCCGAGTGGATGTCCACCGAGCTCCCATACTGTTGCTGCAGGTGTGGAATCTCTAGGCTTTTTCTTCAATTATTCATTGGAAGGCATTCATCAGCATTTCGGACACCAATCCTCAGCCACGTATAGTAAAATGAATTCAATTAGAAACCATGCCAAGTGGGATTGATTTCTGGGAAACATGTGTAGCACAACGTACAAACGTAAATGTCATTTCACAAACTCAATCAAAGGGAAATACCGCACTAGCAGTATAAAGTAGCCACATA
>NW_007184831.1:0-1474 GCF_000164805.1 Carlito syrichta
CCTGCTGTAACACCTCATTCTCACTCTTTCCCCTTGATTTGTGTTCCTTTCCATAGAGGGCCTTTGCGTACGAGCGTGAAACCTCCGTGTTTCACGGAGAGAAATCTGCAAGGCATAGTGCCGCAATGAGTGACACAAGTGCTCCACAGTCACGAGCAGGAGAGCATTATGTGTGGATGGGGAGAATTCTAAGTTGTTTTTCCCTATGGCGTTTAAACCTAATAAGGACTACCAAGGCTGTGCCGTTTTCATTGCCGAGTAAGCACGGAGAGCCTCTGTTACACTGGGGGTGAAGCTGGGTCTTCCTGGGGACACGCTATTGAAGCCTGCGCTGCACTGCACTTCATTGGCAGTCTGTATACACTGGCTTTGTGCGTGCTCTCCTTCCTGATTCTCAGAGCTCTCCTGTATATGCACTATACTAGGCGGGGAGCATTTGGTGACCAGAGTGCAACTTCAGCTGCTGCACTGACTGGATCCAGATCTCCACAGCCATGGGTAGCCAAGCATGCTTCATTCAGCGGAGAATGCTGAAAAGTTTTCTCTTTTGACACGGGCGTCTCACACGGAATACAATGGCTCTGCGGGTTCATTTGCCAACGAGGCCCGAGAGCCATTGTTTGCTTTCCTGAAAACAACAGTCTTCCATGGGAGACATTCCTCCAAACGGCACGTCACTGAATGGGGGGGCAACAAGTATTATAGTGGCTTGGTCTTTGGCGTGACGCCTGATTCTCCCTGTTTTTCAGCGTGTATTATCCTACATTGAATGCAAAGGCCTAGCAGAGCTGTATGCAACGTTTCCTGTATACAAAGTGCACAACTTCATGGTGCCACACTGAGCGACATGACCGGTTCGCTGTCATCTTTGGGAAAGCATGATTTGTTCACCTACTGAATTCTAAAGTGTTTTTGATTTGACCTGTCCGTCTCCTATCCAAAGCCATTGCTCTTCCGTTGGCATTTACGAGGAAGAGCTGACAGGCTTGGCTTGCTGGCTGTGAGTGTGCATCAGCTTGGGGAATGCTGTGTCAAATGTTTACTGCATTGTGATGTATTTTCCAGTAGTTTGATTCTTGTGTGCTGTACGGTGTAATACACGATTCTCAAGGTACGGCTTGAATGAGCATAGCCGAGCATGTTATGTCGATACTTCACATGTAGGAATGAGCATGTCAATGGTGTCAGACTGAGTGAAATGAGTGCTACACACTCACTTGTAGAAAAGCAGTGCTTGCCTTCTGTTTGAGCCCTGAAACGTTTTACCCCTTGGCGTTTCTCTAGGGCTAGGAAATGCAGTCACTCTCGCGTTGGCCTTGCTGAATAAGCGTAGACGGCCTCTGTGAGGCTTGTTGTGCATGTGCATCTTCCCGGGGAAGGAGCTTTTCAAAATGTGCAGCGCTCTTTAGGGGCTTCTATGTTATTCTCACTTGGTGCATGCTGCAACACATGAGTCTGAGTCTCGGGTTTTCTT
>NW_007184832.1:0-904 GCF_000164805.1 Carlito syrichta
AACGGCACGTCACTGAATGGGGGGGCAACAAGTATTACAGTGGCTTGGTCTTTGGCGTGACGCCTGATTCTCCCTGTTTTTCAGCGTATATGATCCTACATTGAGTGCATAGGCCTAGCAGAGCTGTATTCAACGTTTCCTGTATACAAAGTGCACAACTTCATGGTGCCACACTGAGCGACATGACCGGTTCGCTGTCATCTTTGGGAAAGCATGATTTGTTCACCTACTGAATTCTAAAGTGTTTTTGATTTGACCTGTCCGTCTCCTATCCAAAGCCATTGCTCTTTCGTTGGCATTTACGAGGAAGAGCTGACAGGCTTGGCTTGCTGGCTGTGAGTGTGCATCAGCTTGGGGAATGCTGTGTCAAATGTTTACTGCATTGTGATGTATTTTCCAGTAGTTTGATTCTTGTGTGCTGTACGGTGTAATACACGATTCTCAAGGTACGGCTTGAATGAGCATAGCCGAGCATGTTATGTCGATACTTCACATGTAGGAATGAGCATGTCAATGGTGTCAGACTGAGTGAAATGAGTGCTACACACTCACTTGTAGAAAAGCAGTGCTTGCCTTCTGTTTGAGCCCTGAAACGTTTTACCCCTTGGCGTTTCTCTAGGCTAGGAAATGCAGTCACTCTCGCGTTGGCCTTGCTGAATAAGCGTAGACGGCCTCTGTGAGGCTTGTTGTGCATGTGCATCTTCCCGGGGAAGGAGCTTTTCAAAATGTGCAGCGCTCTTTAGGGGCTATCTATGTTATTCTCACTTGGTGCATGCTGCAACACATGAGTCTGAGTCTCGCGGTTTTCTTCTCATTTGGACTTCGGCTGTGCAGAGCGCCTCTGTTTGAACTAAGAGTTCTCTCATGGGACACGCTTTGCCCATGTGCAGCTCTACGCTGCCCC
>NW_007184833.1:0-514 GCF_000164805.1 Carlito syrichta
CAAGACATCGCTGCTGGACTGGCTGCTCCACTATATGTGATTCTGGCTGACTGGGAAATTCCAATCCCGGATCACAGCTCCATCCCCGGCCATGGCATGGAGACCAGCACCCAGAGCAAAGCTGCTGGTAATGAAGGGAGGCTCTGAGTGCCCCCCTCTTAGAGATACCAGTCCCATTTCTGGCTAAAGTACCCTGGGAGGGACCCAGAGCCACCACCTGCCCTCTCGAGCTTTGGAGATTGGAAGCCCCTGACCCACCCTGACTGAGGCACTCAGCGTGCGTGACCACAAGCCTGTGTAAGGGGGCAGAACCCCAAGCTGGTGTAAGGTGCCGATTGCAGGCTTCCAGTTCCAGAGGAGGAAATGCCTGACCCTGTCCTCCACCCAGCCGACTGGAGGAACCCCAGATCCAGCACCCAGCTGTGAAGCTGTTCCCACCTAGAGACCCACAGGAGCCCCCTAAAAGCCTAAAAGCCACCTCTTCCATTTTCAAGGCATATTTACATCGCATTGC
>NW_007184834.1:0-322 GCF_000164805.1 Carlito syrichta
CTTTCTCTGATGATTAGTGAGGCTGAGCACTTTTTCATGTGTTTGTTGGCTGATTGTCTTCTTTTGAGAAGTGTCTATTCATGTCTTTTGCCCACTTTTTAATGGGGCTGTTTGTATTTTTCTTTCTGGCGCATTTGAGTTCTTTTTAGATCCTAGATGTTAGGCCTTTGTCAGATATACAGTTGGCAATTTTTTTTCCCCATTCTGTGTGCTGTTTCCCTACTCTCTTGATGGTTTCTTTTGCTTTGCAGAAGCTTTTATTATTGTTGTTGTTGTTGTTGTTGTTGTTGTTGCTATCATTTTGAGTTGAAGACTCACTCTG
>NW_007184835.1:0-819 GCF_000164805.1 Carlito syrichta
ATGTTTGTACTTAGAACTTTGTTAAGTTTTTGTTTGTCCCATAATAACCATGTTAAATGAAATAACCGGCTTCTTCTGCTTCTGCAACCACTGCTGGCAGTGTGTGAATGTTAAGCAATAAGCCCCTTCCGGACATTTCTTTGTTTGAATTATGGTGGGCTCTGTGGCGCCAGCCACTCTTCTGGTGGGCTCTGTGTTGTTTCAAACCTGCTCGTACGACTGAAGCTGACTGCAAACCGTAGCTTATCTAACATTCTAGGAGGCTTAACTACCTCCATTTTGCCCGTTTGGCCGTTAGTAGTCAATCACGGGCAACTGAGCCTGCGCCCACGCAAATCAAAAACGAACCAACCAATCTCAAGCTCTCCTGTCCCCTGACATCATCGTGGACCTAATTGAGAACAAATTATGCAAGGTCCATGGACTTCATTTTCTACATCATGCCCTCTTCTTGTTGGATAATGTCTCAAGCCTAGGAAAAGCTGGTCATGCCCAGAACCTCCCTCGTAACTGTGTATATAAACTACTTGCTCTACTAGGTCTGAGCTCTTGTTCCTGTACCGCTGCACCGGTTACAGACGTGAGACCAGACTCGAGCCTGAATAAAGACCCTCGTGTGTTTGCATCGGAGCTGGCTCTTTGGTAGTCTCTTGGATTTAGGACTTTAGGGTATAACAATTTCAATAAATGTTTTAGCTTTAATTGTCTAGTTTCTTAAGGCTATTAAAGTGGAGCTGATGTTTATAACTGTCATAGAAGGACAAACATCTTAGAATTTTCTTTCTTTTCTTTTCTTTTTTTTGAGTTGGCATCTCACTC
>NW_007184836.1:0-836 GCF_000164805.1 Carlito syrichta
TGAAAAGCAAATATAAGTTTCATTTAAACTCTTCACAAAAATCGAAGAGGCAGAAATAATTCCCAACTGACTATATGAGCCCAGAACTACTCTGATAGGAAACAAGACAGACACACGCAAAGTAAAAGCAAAGAATACCACAGACCAATATCACTGATGTACACAGGCATGACAAAGTCTTAGCGACAACCAAGTTAAACAGAACACTGCTTTTGTGCCTATTGTTAGAAAAAGCAATTGAGGTGATTTTGGCCTTTTCTATATTCATTAGTAAAGGGGTATAAGTTTCTTCATTATATTCTCTAAGTTGGCAATCATACAACCTTAAGTGTTTAATGGAGGAAGCATACCAAAATCATAATAAAATTGTTCTTTTTATGCTTACTATCTGACTAAAAAAACGAAATTTCTGGCATTTAGCTGAAGGTAAATATTAACTTAAGTATCAAGGTATAATATTTTAACCTCATTTTAGCCTATTTGCCTGTATTTCGAAAAAAGTAGCTTGTTTTACTTCTTTTATCGCAGTATAGGAGATCATATCATGTTAAGCATGAATTTGGTTTTGAGAAACATTTGGTTTCCTACATGCAGCCATGTGAATGTACGTTATTCATATTTCGTCATTTTCTGATGACTCTCAAATATGTTTTTGAAACTCGTGGATGAAGATTTGTATGGTTTTGAGAACGTAGCTCTGAAACTATGATGTCATAACTATTATAGTCCATCTCTTTTCTTTACATAGGGGATGATTTCTCTCAAATGTATTCCTAAGATTGCAGTTTCTATACTGTAGGCTGTTAGCACATGAACAGCTAACCCCACAGTGTTCA
>NW_007184837.1:0-776 GCF_000164805.1 Carlito syrichta
TACAGACTGCCAATGAAGTGCAGTGCAGCGCAGGCTTCAATAGCGTGTCCCCAGGAAGACCCAGCTTCACCCCCAGTGTAACAGAGGCTCTCCGTGCTTACTCGGCAATGAAAACGGCACAGCCTTGGTAGTCCTTATTAGGTTTAAACGCCATAGGGAAAAACAACTTAGAATTCTCCCCATCCACACATAATGCTCTCCTGCTCGTGACTGTGGAGCACTTGTGTCACTTATTGCGGCACTATGCCTTGGAGGTTTCACGCTCGTACGCAAAGGCCCTCTATGGAAAGGAACACAAATCAAGGGGAAAGAGTGAGAATGAGGTGTTACAGCAGGCGGCAATGAAGAATAATAGTCACAGCAAAGAGGTGACACTGCAGCACACATTGGGCACAGACTTAAGCCAGGAAGGTGCCCGTGCACCCCAGGCCTAAGAAAGGCCACTCCCACCAGCAATCCACATTCTCATTGCTTTCCCTGACAGGAGAAGGTGTCAAGAAAGAGCAATTCAAAATTCCCCCGGGTCACACATAAATGCCTTCCCATAAGTAACTGTGAATGTCTCAGATCCCTCATTGTGGCACAGGGGAGATGAGCATTCCCGCATGGGAGAGGTTGACAAGCCGCACGCCAAAGCAGTCACCCTGTAGAGCGTAAGATACACGAAAGGGAACAAGTGGTAAGGAGGATTGACAGCACGCACACTCAGTGCCAGAACCTCACAGTTGCAGCACACTTCTCACACAGCCACTTTCCAAGGAGACGGACATTCAAAA
>NW_007184838.1:0-830 GCF_000164805.1 Carlito syrichta
TCAAGGGGAAAGAGTGAGAATCAGGTATTACAGCAGGCGGCAATGAAGAATAATAGTCACAGCAAAGAGGTGACACTGCAGCACACATTGGGCACAGACTTAAGCCAGGAAGGTGCCCGTGCACCGCAGGCATAAGAAAGGCCACTCCGACCAGCAATCCACAGTCTCATTGCTTTCCCTGACAGGAGAAGGTGTCAAGAAAGAGCAATTCAGAATTCCCCCGGGTCACACATAATGCCTTCCCACAAGTAACTGTGAATGTCTCAGATCCCTCATTGTGGCACAGGGGAGATGAGCATTCCCGCATGGGAGAGGTTGACAAGCCGCACGCCAAAGCAGTCACCCTGTAGAGCGTAAGATACACGAAAGGGAACAAGTGGGAAGGAGGAATGACAGCACGCACACTCAGTGCCAGAACCTCACAGTGCAGCACACTTCTCACACAGCACTTTCCAAGGGAGACGGACATTCAAAACAAGCACCACCAAGGCAGTCAGCTCTTTTCCGTCAATGCGTTTGGCAGAGCAATTGTGTATCCTCCCACACAAAAATTTGAAAGGGAGAAACATTTCAGAATGCACCCAGGGAATTCACCAAGTAATGCCTTCTTGCTCCACTGTGGGGTTCCCATCGCCCCCTGGGTGGCAGCGTAGAGCTGCACATGGGCAAAGCGTGTCCCATGAGAGAACTCTTAGTTCAAACAGAGGCGCTCTGCACAGCCGAAGTCCAAATGAGAAGAAAACAGCGAGACTCAGACTCATGTGTTGCAGCATGCACCAAGTGAGAATAACATAGAGAGCCCCTAAAGAGCGCTGCACATTTGAAAAGCT
>NW_007184839.1:0-1748 GCF_000164805.1 Carlito syrichta
CACATAATGCCTTCCCACAAGTAACTGTGAATGTCTCAGATCCCTCATTGTGGCACAGGGGAGATGAGCATTCCCGCATGGGAGAGGTTGACAAGCCGCACGCCAAAGCAGTCACCCTGTAGAGCGTAAGATACACGAAAGGGAACAAGTGGGAAGGAGGAATGACAGCACGCACACTCACTGCCAGAACCTCACAGTGCAGCACACTTCTCACACAGCACTTTCCAAGGGAGACGGACATTCAAAACAAGCACCACCAAGGCAGTCAGCTCTTTTCCGTCAATGCGTTTGGCAGAGCAATTGTGTATCCTCCCACACAAAAATTTGAAAGGGAGAAACATTTCAGAATGCACCCAGGGAATTCACCAAGTAATGCCTTCTAGCTCCACAGTGGGGTTCCCATCGCCCCCTGGGTGGCAGCGTAGAGCTGCACATGGGCAAAGCGTGTCCCATGAGAGAACTCTTAGTTCAAACAGAGGCGCTCTGCACAGCCGAAGTCCAAATGAGAAGAAAACCGCGAGACTCAGACTCATGTGTTGCAGCATGCACCAAGTGAGAATAACATAGATAGCCCCTAAAGAGCGCTGCACATTTTGAAAAGCTCCCTCCCCGGGAAGATGCACATGCACAACAAGCCTCACAGAGGCCGTCTAGGCTTATTCAGCAAGGCCAACGCGAGAGTGACTGCATTTCCTAGCCTAGAGAAACGCCAAGGGGTAAAACGTTTCAGAGCTCAAACAGAAGGCAAGCACTGCTTTTGTACAAGTGAGTGTGTAGCACTCATTTCACTCAGTCTGACACCATTGACATGCTCATTCCTACATGTGAAGTATGGACATAACATGCTCGGCTATGCTCATTCGAGCCGTACGTTGAGAATCGTGTATTACACCGTACAGCACACAAGAATCAAACTACTGGAAAATACATCACAATGCAGTAAACATTTGACACAGCATTCCCCAAGCTGATGCACACTCACAGCCAGCAAGCCAAGCCTGTCAGCTCTTCCTCGTAAATGCCAACGGAAGAGCAATGGCTTTGGATAGGAGACGGACAGGTCAAATCAAAAACACTTTGGAATTCAGTAGGTGAACAAATCATGCTTTCCCAAAGATGACAGCGAACCGGTCATGTCGCTCAGTGTGGCACCATGGAGTTGTGCACTTTGTATACAGGAAACGTTGCATACAGCTCTGCTAGGCCTTTGCATTCAATGTAGGATAATACACGCTGAAAAACAGGGAGAATCAGGCGTCACGCCAAAGACCAAGCCACTATAATACTTGTTGCCCCCCCATTCAGTGACGTGCCGTTTGGAGGAATGTCTCCCATGGAAGACTGTTGTTTTCCGGAAAGCAAACAATGGCTCTCGGGCCTCGTTGGCAAATGAACCCGCAGAGCCATTGTATTCCGTGTGAGACGCCCGTGTCAAAAGAGAAAACTTTTCAGCATTCTCCGCTGAATGAAGCATGCTTGGCTACCCATGGCTGTGGAGATCTGGATCCAGTCAGTGCAGCAGCTGAAGTTGCACTCTGGTCACCAAATGCTCCCCGCCTAGTATAGTGCATATACAGGAGAGCTCTGAGAATCAGGGAGGAGAGCACGCACAAAGCCAGTGTATACAGACTGCCAATGAAGTGCAGTGCAGCGCAGGCTTCAATAGCGTGTCCCCAGGAAGACCCAGCTTCACCCCCAGTGTAACAGAGGCTCTCCGTGCTTAACTCAGCAATGAAAACGGCACAGCC
>NW_007184840.1:0-555 GCF_000164805.1 Carlito syrichta
GCTGGATGGCCAGCTGATTTAGCTAGCTGACATAACTAGATGCCCGATAGCCAGCCAGCTGACTTAACTAGCTACCTACCTACGTAGCCTGCTGGCTTGCCAGCTGACTGATCTTCCTAACTACATAGCTAACCTGCTGGCCAGCCAGCTTACTAAACTAGGTGACAACTATTTAGCCAGCTGGCTTCCCAGCTGACTTAACTAGATAACTATCCTCCTAGGTAGCTGGCTAGCCAGTTGACTTAACTAACTGACTTAACTAGCTAGCCAGCTGATTTAACTAGCTCACTTAACAAGCTAGCTACCTAGCTAGCCAGCTGACTTAACTAACTGATTTAACTTTTTAGCTACATAGCTAGCTATCACATAGTTAACTGACTTATCTAGCTAGAGAACTGACATATCTACCTGACTTAACTAGCTAGATTCGTAACTGTCCAGTTGAATTTAGCTGAAATAACTAGCAAGCCCGCTGGCTTCCCATCTGACTTAACCAGTTTTTTTAACTAGCTACCCAGGTGGCTAGACAACTGACTTAACTAGCTACCCAGCTGG
>NW_007184841.1:0-426 GCF_000164805.1 Carlito syrichta
CCAGCTTTTTGTTTCATTGATTTTTTGTATTATCTTTTTGTCTTCTATGTCCTGGATTTAGACTTTTATTTTGGTGATCTGGATTCTTCTGCTGAAATTAGGGTTTTTGTGATCTTGCTTTTCCAGCTTCTTTAGGTGGCTTGTTAGGTTGTTAATTTGTGTTCCTTCCATTTTCTTCATGTGTGTTTGTAGGGATATAAATTCCCCTCTTACTACAGCTTTCAAGGCATTCCAGAGATTTTGATAAGATGTTTCTTCATTTTCATTTGTTTCCAGGTATCATTTGATCTCTGTTTTGATTTCATCATTGACCCAGGAGTTGTTTAGTATCATGCTGTTTAGTGTCCATGTCTTTGTGGGTTTTGGGGGGACTTTGTTGGTGTCAATGTTTATTTTTATTCAACTGTGGTCCAATAAGGTGCATGG
>NW_007184842.1:0-650 GCF_000164805.1 Carlito syrichta
TCTCACACCTGTAATCCCAGTACTTCAGGAGGCCAAAGCAAGAGGATTGTTTGAGGCCAGGAGTTCCAGACCAGCCTGGACACCATAGTGATACCTCATCTCTACAGAAATAAAAAAATTAGCCAGGCGTGGTGGCATTTGCTTGTAGTCCCAGTTACTCGGAATGTTGAGGTGGAAGGACTACCTGGGTCCAGGAGGTTGAGGCTTCAGTGAGCGGTGGTGGTGCCACTGAACTTCAGCCTAGGCCACAGAGCAAGACCTCCTATTCTAAAATAAAATAAAATAAAAATTTAACAACCTACCAACCAAAACACTCTTTAAGTATGAGTGTGAAAGGTCCCATTTTCTTTCTCTTATCTGAACATAAATGAAGAGCCCACCACTGGCCCTGGGAGAGGCTGTTGGTGACACAGAAGTCAAAGAAGCACAGTCTTTACCCTCAGGAAGTGAATCAACGGGACAAGACCACAAGGAGGAAGGTGACACACAAACATGGACATTCAGACAGGAGTGTCTATCAGGCCCTTGGAGACGGCAGGAAGCTGCCACTTGTTCTGAAGCTTCGACTTGTTAATAGTTTTCTTTTATTCTTTTGAGTCTGAGTCTCACTCTGTCGCCCAGACTGGAGTGCAGTGGCCGCTCCCGGCCAC
>NW_007184843.1:0-2296 GCF_000164805.1 Carlito syrichta
AAGAATTATTTTAAATGGTTAATAAAATACCTCATACTTCACTGAGCTCTCTGCTCTAATTCCTTCTTAATTACCATTCCTTATCCAATTATTTCATGAGACCATGAAAATAGATGATAGATGTTCTCTAAACAGAAGAATCAAATGATTAAATAAATGAAAATCAGCAAAGCTACAGTTCACTTGGGCATTTGTAAACCTGAGTTATCTTAAGTGCATCATTTTAAGTACATGATATATGTTTTAGGTATTCTAATCCTTTTCTTCTTCTATTACCTCTGGAAGAGAAGATTACTCAACTGACAGTACCAGCTGTTGAGTAATTTCTTCCTTGAAACCTTGGTAATTGTTCTTCCTTAAAATAAATATTTAAGCCTTTCTATTGTGGAGATAGACAATAGAAACTTTAATTTTACAATAATTACTGCTTCATAGTAATTATGAATGTATTCAATTATAAGATTTTCCCCACCAGTTTCACATAGTGTAATTTTTTTTTCTGATCAAAATACAGGGCAACTAAATAAGCTGATAGTTGTGGTATGCTCTGGTTTATAAATAATACTAGAATTATTTGCAATCATAAGGAAATTAAAATTTTAAATTTGAGTTTTAGAGATCAGAAAAATAAGAGTCTAGGGAACAAATATAAAGAAATTTATTATAAATTATACTTTTTGTAAATCTATTAGAAGTGACCATCAAGGGTATTTTAAAGTGCAAATTAATTAAGATTATTTTACTCTATTTTCTTGTGGTGATCATCTATAAAAATTATCTTAATATAAACAAAATAATATTTAATTCAAATTACTTCACTTGTATCACACAGTAAGTGAATATAGAATCAGAATTATTCGTTTTATGTCTACGTTCTCTAATTGCAACTAATGACTATATTTGTATTCTTATGAGGTAATCAAAAATTGATTATGAGGTAATCAAAAATTCCTATAAACTCTATAAATTTTGAATTGATGAAAAGCATTCATGATTCAAAAAATTTTTTGAACACTGTGTTTTCCTTGACACAGGGTTTTCTTCTATAAAAAATAAATTTGTCATAATTATTCAGAAATCATAGTGCAACTTAAAGTTCTAGTAATAGCTAATTCTCCCTTAATAGTGCATCAGATTTTTTCTTGTTTTATGCTTGAATTTGTATCACTTTTTAGTGTTTTTCTTTTTGAGCTTTTAAAAACGTTTTAGTGCTTCTTAATTCTTAATGGCTTTAACTATGACTTATCTCATTGTGGGTCAGTAACTTGTAGCTGGACTTGAATCCTGAATATGTGCAAGTTTAATATGAAGAAAATTTGATGTAGCATAAGAATTGGTAACGAACATTGAATTTTAGTCAAAAGTAGTCTCAAAATACCTAATTTATTGTATAAGACATCAGTTTTAAAATGCATCATATGTTTTATGAAGAGCTGGATAGCATTTTATCAAAAGCAATGGGATCTATTCCCGTAGAGAAACAAGTAAGTCTCCATACTTGTAGAGAAACTTAGTTCAATTTAGAGTAATAACGAACATTCAAGACTTGAAACTTAGGCTGAGGTAGTCAACTTGTGCCAGATAGATTGAGAATAGACACAAGAATCTTTGGGGGGAAGCTGTGAAGATGCAAATATGAACTCATTGTAAAGACTTTCTAGTAATCAAATGTACTCAGAGATGCACAGGCTTCCTGAGTACCAAGCTTTTCATCACCAGAACTTCTTAAGCATACAAGAAGACCCCATTGTTAAGGACTCCATAGGAGGTATTTAAACTTTATATAAGCGGTTAAACTAGAATGAATTTAAGGCTCACCTGTCCCTGTAAATCTAGAGTATTCTGGTTCCCTTTTCCACCAATATTGTATGCTTCAGAAAGATCGAAAAATTGCAAAGTAAACAAGAAGGTGTGTTGGTGCATGCTTACAGCTTATGAAGACATCTTATTTTTTGAGTAACCCAAAGAAGAAAACACACACACACACACACACACACACACACACACACTCACTCACTCACACACACAACAAGGAAGACTATAATTCTCCTCTCCAGAATATAAGTATTTATCTGGTAATAATTGAGGGAAAAGCCCTTTTACAGAAGTTGGTAGTATTGGATAATGTCATAGATTTCATGCTCAGGTCCTAGTAGGGCAAGCACGTCTTAGGTTTTCCTTTAGTAAGAAATATGCATGAAAACAAAGGAACCAATCATTAATATAACAGGTAGCGTAAAGTGCCTTAAACAAATCTTTTCCAAGAAGGAGTTACTTGGAACAGTAAAAAGTAGCA
>NW_007184844.1:0-1233 GCF_000164805.1 Carlito syrichta
CTCAAGCCTATAATCCCAGCACTTTGGGAGGCTGAGGCGAGAGGACTGCCTGAGCCCACGCGTTTGAGACCAGCCTGGGTAACATGGTGAGACCTTGACTCTACAATAAATAAAAAAATTAGCTGGGTGTGGTAGTGTGCACCTGAAGTTCTGGCTACTCAGAAGGCTGAGGCATAAGGATCACCTGAGACCAGCAGGTCGAGGCTGCGGTAAGCCAGGAGCATGCCACTGCACTCTAGCCTGGGAAACAGAGACTCCAACTCAAAAAATAAAAATAAAAAATCAAACTACTAGGTGGCTCAGCCTGTAATCCCAGCACTTTAGGAGGCCGAGGTGAGTCGACTGACTGAGCCCACGGGTTCAAGACCAGCCCCAGCAACTTGGCAAGACTCGTGTCTACAATAAATCAAAAATTAACCGGGCGTGGTAGCACACACGCCTATAGTTCCGGCTACTTGGAAGGCTGAAGTGTAAGGATCATTGCAGCCCAGCAGGTCAATGCTGGGGTGGCTGTGAGCATGCCACTGCACTTCAGACTGGGCAATGGAGTGAGACTCCAACTCAAAAAAAAAAAAAAAAAAAGAAAAAAATCAAACTACTCAGGAATATTACACTCAGACCACCACTGATTCTGTCTTATACTTTAATGTGATTAAAGTAGGCTACTATGAAAGAATTATGGTAACTGAAAAGTATGTTACCCCAAAAGGTTGTGAGAGATGGTGATTACATTAATGAAAAATCCTTTGTGATTCATACTTTATTTTTCCCAAATAAATAACAATTTATTTTTATCAAAGATTAAAATGCATCTGAATCATTAAAAGGGAATTTCACTAAAGAGGCAACAGAAAGTGAATTGTATTTGCTCATTTAAAAATCAAAGAAAATAAATGCGTACAGTAAATGGTTTATTGTGATCATCTAATAATGTAAACAAAGCACCTTCACCCATTTAAAAATGTTTGATACTTATACCTCAAAGAAACTGATGGAAATTTAATTACATTACTATCTAGTTTATTGTACTCATTTTATAAATTGTCACTGATGGTTTAGAACTTACCTTCCGCATGCTATCTGGCTCACTCTATTTCCAACAAACTCAGCCACCAAACGGGGAATTAGCTCGTTCTGTGTTGAATTGTGACCAAGTTGCCCATACTTTCCAGCACCAAAAGTAAACACCAGCCCATCCTAATGAAAAAGAACTTCATATCAGATACTAGAGAA
>NW_007184845.1:0-763 GCF_000164805.1 Carlito syrichta
GCTGTGCAGCAGGTCCAAGAAGCAATCTGTCCAGTCTGTAGCAGGAAGACATAGAGCTCCCAGTGGATTGGTATCAAGAGAAAAGCAGAATGAATCGATCATTTGGTGTGTTTGAACATAAATTCAAAAAGACTTTCAGTTCCAGTGAAAAACTTCAGAATGAACTAGTATATGAAAAATAATGCCAACAAAAAAGAGGCAATTATTAACCCTGGGAAATAAAAATATTGGAGTGTAATTATGGTATAGTATACGGCTCTGCTATCAATATTAAGTGCATTATCTTGATAATATATACATGAATCAGTGGCATACTGGAGACAGGATGGGGAGAGTAGTTTGCTCAAGTGCAAACAATAAGAGGTACATTACTAAGAATAATTTTAAAACAATAATAGAACTTACTAAATGTCAGTCTGGTTTTCATTGTCACTATGCACTAGCAATTCTAAATAATGTCAACGATAAAATACTTCTCCCTTCTGCCAAAATCTTTTCTCTAATTTGTAAATAATTTCTGAAGTTACTGCTGAGCTTTAATAGTATATTTTCAAGTTTTGAATTAACACATTCTTATTATTTATCCTTTAATAAACATTTTATATTTTACATAAAAATTAGTTTGAGGAACTTCCAGTTATATAGTCAATGTCTCTCTCTCTCTCTCTCTCTCTCTCTCTCACACACACACACACACACACACACACACACAACCTGATTGAGCTACATGAAATTGTTTTGAAAGTAAATTTATAATGCTTCA
>NW_007184846.1:0-838 GCF_000164805.1 Carlito syrichta
ATTGCAGAATTATACACAATAGCAAAAACATGGAACCAATCATATTGCCCATCAAAAGTGAACTGGATAAAAAAAAATGTGGTACATACACACAATAGAATATTACACAGCCATAAAGAAGGACAAAATTATGGACTTCACAGCAAATTGGATCAAGTGGGAGATTATCATACTAAATAATCTATCACAGAAACAAAGAAGTGAACACCACATGTTCTCACTTATAAGTGGGTCCTGATCATTTATCATAATACTACAAGAGAGGATGCAGCAGTTGTGAGACACTGCCAGGGGAGGGAGGAAAGAGGGGGCACATAACATCACCAAGGGTGCCTGATCCTAAATCAGGGAAAATGAGGATAAGTGGGAGGCCCAACTTCACCTGTACGCAGACCACTTGTGTCCCTAATCCTGACATGTACCCTACGTCTTTAAAATTAAAAAAAGGAAAAAAAAAATTCCATTTTTTTTTTCAAGATTGTTCTGGCAAGTTGTAGTGCAAACTGGATTTTTCTTTTTCTACCAAAGATGTCAATGGAATTTTGATGATTCAAGTTTGCGTTGAATGTGTAGATCACTTTGGGCAGGTTGACATCTTTATGACTTTAAGTCTTCTGATCGATGAGCACTAGATGTCTTTTGTGTGTGTCTTTCATTTGTCCCACCAGTGACATTTTGCATTTGCTCAGTGTACAGGTCTTCTTTTGCCTCCTTGGTTAAGTTTATTTCTAAGTATTTTTTTGATGTTATTGTAAATGGATTTTTTTTCTCCACAATTTCCTTTTCATATTATTCATTGTGTATAAAAATGCAATTGCTAAAATTATTATTTATTTAT
>NW_007184847.1:0-653 GCF_000164805.1 Carlito syrichta
CAGGTCTTCTTTTGCCTCCTTGGTTAAGTTTATTTCTAAGTATTTTTTTGATGTTATTGTAAATGGATTTTTTTTCTCCACAATTTCCTTTTCATATTATTCATTGTGTATAAAAATGCAATTGCTAAAATTATTATTTATTTATCATTTGGAGTAAGAGTCTTATTTTTTTACTCATGCTGCAGTACAGTGGCGCTGTCATGGCTCACCACAGCCTTGACCTCCTGGGACTTTTCGCCTCAGTCTTCTAGTAGCTGAGGCTACAGGCATCTGTCACCATGTCTGACTAATTTTTTGATTTTTTGTTTTATTTTTTTTTGCAGAGATGAGAACTTGCTGTTCCTCAGGCTGACCTCAAACTTCTGGGCTCAAGCAATCCTCTGCCTCAGCCCGCAAGTCACTGGGTTTAGACGCAAGAGCCACTGTGCCAGTCTTAGAAATGCAAATTTTTTTTTTGGTCTTGATTTTGTACCCTGCAGCTTTCTGGAATTTATCAGTTTTAATATGGTGTATGCATATGTGTATTCTTTTGGATATTCTACGTATAAGACCATGACTTCTGTGAAAAAAAAATACTTCTTCCTATCACTTTCAATGTATTTTATTTCTTTTTTCTTACCTTATTGCTCTGGCTAAGAGATATGAGAAAACTT
>NW_007184848.1:0-2055 GCF_000164805.1 Carlito syrichta
TCGGTGGAATAATTCTGGCGAACCTGGGAGCTCATGGTTGGTCAGCAAAAAGGAGCTAACCACAAAAACGGTGATCACTGGTCCCAGAAACAGGAGGTGAGCTAGTTTCTCTCTCCACAGCCAGATTCTAACGGACATTGATGGCAAAGGCTGTGAGTTATTTATGTCTACAGCCTGATTGGTTCTATCAGAAGTGCTGGGCCCACTTTTGAAGCTCAGCAAATACTGTTGACCACCAGTACGTAGTTGCCACTTATACATTATTTATTCCAGTAATCCTGTGAATTCTTTTTTTAAAACCTTGTATAGGCTTCTCTCTTATTCTGGCAGATGGTAGAGAAAGGAGTGAGATTTGGGGGGCCAGGTCTGGGTGCCAGGCAGCCGTTGGGGCAACTCAGCTCTCTTCTGCGTGTCTCACAGTTCTCCAGCATATTCCTTATTATAAGATCAGGAAGGAAAAAAGGCAAGATCAGAAAGAAAACACATCCCAGGGCCCCTCCAGAACATGCCAAGTCTCTGGGTGCACCATGTGGTCTCACGTCCTATTAGAGCCTAAGCAAGTCTCGTGGCTGAGCCCAGAGTCATGAGGCAGGGCGTGTAGAGGGGAATGGGGTGTGTACTGGTCAGGGCCTCGAAAGAGGGGGTACAAAGATGGGGGGTGGAGGCGCTTGTCATCAGCCTGAGAGGCAGACAGGCCAGGTGTGCTCTTACCTTCCACTCGTCAAAGAGGGAAACTAAAGCTTACAGGCTGTCGCATCACCACTTGTGTTGGAGTCAGACCAGAACACGGGTCTCCTGTCTCCACAGTCTGTGCTGAGGCCAGGCCCTTCCAGGCTGCTGCCTCCGCCCTCTTCTGGTCTCTCTCGCCACGAACACTGCCCCCCATCTGACTTGCACACGAGGGGGAAGGTGTGGCACTTCTCTGTGTTCTGGAAGTGCAGTGGACCCTGCAAATGTCATGGCATCTGTCAGGGAGGAACCCTGCATGAACTTCGTGCTATCAGAGCGATCACCAGTAAGCCCAAGTCTGTGGGTTGGACCCACAGACGTTTCCTATATAGACACTCTGCTCCGGGTACTCTGAGAGGCTCTGGGGTTATTTGTATGAGTATGGAACAACCTTGTTCTTGTAACGCCCCCGGTAACGGGTTGAAACTTGATATATAAGTGGCTCATCACAATAGAGTTTGATGAGGTAATGACAGAGATATTCCTAGGGGGTTGTAAGCGCCCAGCCCTGTCTAAATCAGACTAAGATGCAGGACTCAAGTTGGAGGAAGCTGCCGAAGAGACTTTCTTTACAGAGGTGATCATGGAAGCACTGAGAATGGATGCGATCTCTTGGAGAGATCTCTGAGAACGTGAAATGTCCGGCACTTGGCAACACCAGCCAACCAGTGGACGTCCCCTGGTGTTTCGGAGAGTTAGCTCACCGCAGGAGGGCCCAATGATATGTGAAAAGGCCACTTCTCTTTCTCTTTCTGCCTAGACCATCAGCTTTTGAGAGACATAGTCTGCTTTTATTTTTCCCGAGTCAGGGTCTTACTCTGTCACCCAGGCTGGAGTGCAGTGGCACGATCACAGCTCAGGGCAGCCTCGAACTCTTTCTTCAGCCTCCTGTATAGTTGGGACAGTAGGTACATGCCTCCACGCCACATTAACTTTTGACTTGTGTGTGTGTGTGTGTGTGTGTGTGTGGAAACGAGATCTTGCTATGTTGCCCAGGCTGATCTCAAGCCATTCTCCTGCCTCAGCCTCCCAGAGTGCTGAGATTATAGGCAAGAGCCACCATGCCCGGCCTTGCTATTGGGTTTTTGTGGCGGGGGGGATATTCCTTGTTGGTAGCTGCCTCTTGTCTTTTTATATTCTCCCTACATTTTGGTCACGTCCCATGTCATGCATCCTGCTTTCTCGAGGAAGCCCCACAGTGTGATGGGGCATTCTTCCTGGTGGCACAGAGCAGAGTCTGACTTTTTGGCCTACCATGACACGCTGACAAAATATCCTTAAGTAAATGCCTTTTCTTTCTTTTTTTTTTTTTTGAGTTGGAGTCTC
>NW_007184849.1:0-1124 GCF_000164805.1 Carlito syrichta
GGAGGTCTACGATGAACTATATCCCCAGGTATCATGGGGAACCTACAGGGAGGGGTCAGGTGTTTTAGTGACAAAATTAGCCTTCATCCATTTA
Source organism: Carlito syrichta (assembly GCF_000164805.1). Lineage (NCBI taxonomy): Eukaryota > Metazoa > Chordata > Mammalia > Primates > Tarsiidae > Carlito > Carlito syrichta. Next base: position 95 of record NW_007184849.1, read on the forward strand.
AGAAGAACTTAATGAACAAATAAATACATTTCCCCTGGGGAATGCAGTGGAAATTGGAAGTAACAGAGGAGATGAAATGTAAATGGAAATTGGGGAGAGGAGGAGGATAGAAAAACATGTCAAAAGAACAGACGTAAGAACAAAAAGAACACAGTGTGTCAAAACAGAGAAAGCCAAGACCTAGAAACATGATTGGACATTCTTCAGAATACAAAACAATGGCTGGGTGAGGTGGCTCATACCTGTAATCCCAGCACTTTGAGAGGCCGAGACAAGAGGATTGCTTGAGTCCAGGTGTTCAAGACCAGCCTGGGCAACATAGTAAGATCTCTTCCCTACAGAAAAATTTAAAAATTAGTTAGGCATGGTGGTGTGTGCCTGAAGTCCCAACTACTCAGGAGACTGAGACAGAAGGATCACCTGAAACTAGGAGGTCAAGGCTGCAGTGAGCCCTGATCATGCCACTATACTCCAGTCTGGGCGACAAGAGTAAGACCCTGACTTAAAAAAAAAAAAAAAGGAATAGAAAGCATGGAAGTATTAGAAGATAGTTAAATGTTCGTGTGTGTGTGTGTGTGTGTGTGTGTGTACACAAAATCAAAAGCATATTGGAAACAAAAATGTACAAGTGTGTGGTTGGATGTTTGTATGAAGAAAAACAAATGAAGGAAGGAAGGAGGGAAGGAAGCTGACAAGTACTTAAACTAGCAAATGTCAGCATCTCCTACCATGCTCTGACAGAGTAAAGGTGAGTACTAGCTTACAGAGAAAGAAAAGGCAAAAGAAGTAACCAATCTCTTGGCTGATCAGGCCAAGGCTGCATTGCCATCTGTATTCTATGAGTGTTCTCATAGAAACACCCAGGCCCTATCTCAACATTGCTCATTCATTCAACAAATATTTACCAAGCACCTGTCCTGTGCCTAGCACTACTTACATGCTCAGGATTCATCAGTGAACAGACACAAAGAACCCTGTTTTCAAGAAGCTTATATTCTAGAGGGAGAGAAACAGACAATGAAAAGGATAT
>NW_007184850.1:0-986 GCF_000164805.1 Carlito syrichta
ACTTTCCACAGAGGTTGCACTAGTTTACACTCCCACCAACAGTGTAGAAGTGTTCCCTTTTCACCACACCCTCTCCAGCAGCTCTGCATCTTTAAAATTAAAAATTTAAATAAAACCAACTTACTGTTTCTCTTTGTCTTTCTGTCTCTCTCTTTCTCTCTTCTTCTCCCTGCCTCATTGTCTTCCTCCACCCTCTTTTGCTTTACTGTTGATTTCAGGATCCTCCCTACCTTCTGTTGTTATGTCTGCAGAAGATTCTATAAGCCAGTGGTTCTCAAAGTGTGGGCCTCAGATCAGTAGCATTGGCATCACTTGAGAACCTGTCAGAAACGTGGTCGGTGGGCCCACTCCAAACCCACTGAGTGAGAAACTCTGGGAGCGCAGCCTAGTGATTTCTATGTTAACAAGCTCTCAGGTGATTTTGATCCACCTTGAAGTTTGATGGCCAGTGCCATAAGTCTCATCCTTTTTTTTCCTGTGCTTTTTTCCTAGCACTAGGTCAGACAGTCCCATGACCCAGACATGGCCACCTGGGCATCTTGCTTGGCACCATCTTCTGCCACTTGCCAAGGCCCTGGCTCCTCTTTCCCCAATAACTGTGCTGCTCTTTCCTCATCTGCCATCTTTAAAATCTCTTCCTCAGCTGGATTGGCAGTAGTGGGAATCTGCCTGGTGAAGAGGGGGCCACACCTCATCAACAAGGGAACCTGTATAATGAACATTGTATACCTGACCCTGAATTGTACCCCACATCTTTAAAATTTAAAAAAAGGAGAAAAAGAAAATCAAATCTCTTTCTTATTCTAACTGGTGTTTTGGCATATTTAATTGTTCTATGTTGCTTTTATAATAATTTTAACACTCTGAATGTGGCCTGATCAGCACAAATTTATTTACTATTATTTGTATTTCCATTTGTGTAAACCATCTTTTCCAATTTAACTATCTGAGATCCTTGTATTTTTATAAACATTAAAGCTTTTTGT
>NW_007184851.1:0-660 GCF_000164805.1 Carlito syrichta
TTGAGGTAGTCACTCATCTCTTGAAGGTTTTGTTCTGTCTTTTTGAGCTTATTTTTCTGTGTTTTTAAGAGTTTGGGTTATTTCTATATTTTGGTCCTCAAGCTCTGAGATTCTTTCTTCTGCTTGGGTAATTCTGCTTTCCATGCTTATCAATTTGTTATTTATTTCATTCACAGTATTCTTTATTACTGTTATCTCAGATATCAGCTCCTTCCTGGTTTCTTCTTGTGTCTCCTCAATTCTTTTTAGTCTCTCCATTATTGTTTTGATATCTACATTTGCAGTTTGAGACCCTTCATTCTGGGGACTTTTCATTGTTTGTATTCCAAAGTCAATTTTCTCAGTGTCTGCTCTCCCAGGCGTCTGGGAGAGACCCATACTCTTCTTTTGGTTTTTCTTCATTTCTGTAGACTTTTCTCCCTTTACCCCTTTCCCTCCCCCTCTTCAATTCTGTTTTTGAGGGAAGGTGGGGTTGCTTTTATTTCTCTTCTGCAATGACCTGTTCCTTCCTTATGAGGGTCTTCTGGTTTTGTTCACTTTTCCCTCTGCTTTACAGTCTGTCTATTCAGCAGTTTGCAGTCTTGGTCCGTTCAGAGAATCTCACCAGTTCACCTATGCCGTCGCCATCTTGCCCCGTCTCCACCATTTGCTTTTTTTGTG
>NW_007184852.1:0-449 GCF_000164805.1 Carlito syrichta
TAAATCAAAAATTAGGCCGGGCTCGGTGGTTCAGCTTGTAATCCCGCGCCTTTGGGAGGCTGAGGTGAGTGGATTGCCTGAGCCCGCAGGTTCGAGACCCGCCTGTGCAGCGAGACTTCATCTATACAATAAATCTAAAAATCAGCCGGGCGTGGTAGCGTGCGCCTGTAATTCTGGCTACTCGGAAGGCTGAGGCGGAAGGATCGCCGGAGCCCAGCAGGTCGAGGCTGCGGTGGCCGAGAGCGGCCAATGCGCTCCAGTTTGGGCGATTGAGTGAGACTCCCACTCAAAAAAAAAAATTAGCCAGGCATGGTAGCACACGCCTGTAGTTTCAGCTACTTGGAGGGCTGAGGCAGAAGGATCGCTGGAGCCCAGCAGGTCAAGGCTGCCGTGGCCGGGATCGGCCACTGCACTCCAGTCTGGGTGACAGAGTGAGACTCCAACTCAAA
>NW_007184853.1:0-850 GCF_000164805.1 Carlito syrichta
AAGACTTCAGTTGTTTAACTAAAAACATACAACAGCAGATAAAGAGGAATTTATTAAAATCACTGTATCCAACAATACAAAAATTAAATATTAAGGCATCTTTTACTCCCATCCTGGTATATGCAGCAAAGAGAAATGTTTTAAATAAGAGCCAGCACTTCTTATTCAAATGCTCTTGAATGTATTTGGCAGATTTGTTTTTATAATCTCCTATTCCACATATTGGAAACGTTCATGATCAGACCCTTGACCCAAATCAAGAGAAAAGTATAAATAGATATCAATTGATTAAAGGAAAGTAGTTCACCCTTAAAAAATAAAAAATAAAAAACTAAAAAGTGTATCACATATAAAGCTCAAATACCAGTATTTAAATTTCTCTGAAGCAATTTATGGTTCAGTAATTAAGCAAAAGGAGAGATGAAGATTCTACTTCAGATGAGAAGTCTGTTAATATGGGTCGGTCAATACTCTCTCTGCTCCTTTGGGATGACAGTTTAAAAAGGGCTCTACACTTTAAAAAAATATCCCATTTACTAGAATAAGATCATGTAAATTAACACTGATTATTATTCCCTATATCTGTCCATTTACAAAGCTCAACAGGCTTCATAAGGTATACTAAACAGTAACATTTTCACCTTTTATTAAGGCAAGTTTGTGAAAATAATTCAATACAACCAGATCTCTTCATGAACTTTCAACCTACATTTTAAATGTAAGAAACATACAAAAAATCGTGTTTTATAAAAAGCCACCTCAATACCAGAAAATAGTCATGAAGATTTTGACCCAGTTTACTTTTGAGGATGCTCTTTCCTTGTCTCCAGTTCCAAGTACTACTCATCAT
>NW_007184854.1:0-637 GCF_000164805.1 Carlito syrichta
GGAGATCCAGAACCTCAATGAGACTTTGGACCAAATGGACTTTAATTGATACTTATAGAACACTCCATCCAAAGACCACAGAATACACATTCTACTCATCACCACATGGAACATATTCTAAGATCGACCACATAATTGGACACAAATCAAGTATAAGCAAATTTAAAAGGACTGAAATTCTACCATGCACCTTCTCGGACCACAGTGGAATAAAAATAAACATTGACACCAACAAAGTCCCCCCAAAACCCACAAAGACATGGACACTAAACAGCATGATATTAAATAACTTCTGGGTCAATGATGACATCAAAACAGAGATCAAAAGATACCTGGAAACAAATGAAAACGAAGAAACATCTTACCAAAATCTCTGGGATGCCTTAAAAGCTGTAATAAAAGGGGAATTTATATCCCTACAAACACACATGAGGAAAATGGAAGGAACAGAAATTGACAACCTAACAAGCCACCTAAAGAAGCTGGAAAAGCAAGACCACAAAAACCCTAATTTCAGCAGAAGAATCCAGATCACCAAAATAAAAGCCCAAATCCAGGACATAGAAGACAAAAAGATAATACAAAAAATCAATGAAACAAAAAGCTGGTTCTTCGAAAGAATAAACAAGATCGATGG
>NW_007184855.1:0-739 GCF_000164805.1 Carlito syrichta
GCATGATGCTAAATAACTCTTGGGTCAATGATGACATCAAAATAGAGATCAAAAGATACCTGGAAACAAATGAAAATAAAGAAACATCTTACCAAAATCTCTGGGATGCCTTAAAAGCTGTAATAAGAGGGGAATTTATATCCCTACAAACACACATGAGGAAAATGGAAGGAACAGAAATTGACAACCTAACAAGCCACCTAAAGAAGCTGGAAAAGCAAGACCACAAAAACCCTAATTTCAGCAGAAGAATCCAGATCACCAAAATAAAAGCCCAAATCCAGGACATAGAAGACAAAAAGATAATACAAAAAATCAATGAAACAAAAAGCTGGTTCTTCGAAAGGGTAAACAAGATTGATGGTCCCCTAGCTAGACTGACCAAGAAAAAACGAGAAAAAAACCAAATAAGCATAATCAGAAACACAAAAGATGAAGTCACATCTGACCCTGAAGAAATACAAAAGATCATTAGAGACTACTACGTACACTTGTATGGAAACAAACTTGAAAACCAGAAGGAAATGGAAGACTTTCTGACATCACACAACCTACCTAGGTTGGAACAAGAAGAAATTGAGACCCTAAATAAACCAATAACAATCAAGGAAATCGACCACGTAATAAGAAAACTTCCTACAAAAAAAAGCCCTGGTCCAGATGGCTTTCCAGCAGAATTCTACAAGACATTTAAGGAGGAGCTGATACCAATCCTACTGAAGGTATCCAGGCGATTGAA
>NW_007184856.1:0-772 GCF_000164805.1 Carlito syrichta
TAATAGAAAACTTCCTACAAAAAAAAGCCCTGGTCCAGATGGCTTTCCAGCAGAATTTTCAAGACATTTAAGGAGGAGCTGATACCAATCCTACTGAAGGTATTCCAGGCGATTGAAAAAGATGGAACTCTCCCCAAATCATTTTACGAAGCCAACATCACATTGATACCCAAGCCAGGTAAAGATCCAACAAAGAAAGAGAACTACAGGCCAATATCTTTGATGAACATAGATGCTAAAATTCTCAACAAGATCCTAGCAAACCGGATTCAGCAATACATCTCAAAAATCATCCATCATGACCAAGTAGGCTTCATTCCTGGCATGCAAGGCTGGTCCAATATTCGTAAAACCATAAATGTAATTAAATACATCAACAGATGTCAAAACAAAAACCACATGATCATATCACTAGATGCAGAAAAAGCTTTTGATAAAATCCAGCACCCCTTCTTGATAAAAACCCTTGAACATCTAGGCATACGGGGAACATACCTCAAAATAGTAAAAGCCATCTACGAGAAACCCACAGCCAGCATACTCCTAAATGGACAAAAATTGGAACCAATTCCCCTGAAAACTGGAACTAGACAAGGATGCCCACTCTCTCCCCTCCTGTTCAACATAGTATTGGAAGTCCTGGCTAAAGCAATCAGAGAAGAGGAGGCAATCAGAGGTATTCAAATAGGAAAAGAGGAAGTCAAGTTATCTCTCTATGCAGATGATATGATGGTGTACCTTGAAAACCCAAGAGAATCTGTCAAAGGCCTCG
>NW_007184857.1:0-650 GCF_000164805.1 Carlito syrichta
CGCTGGCCGCCTCCCCCAGCCAGCAGCTTGCCCCAGACGCGTTTGCCATCGTGGAGCGAGCCCAGCAGATGGTGGAAATCCTCACAGAGGAGAACCGGGCGCTTCACCAGGAGCTGCAGGGCTACTACGACAACGCCGACAAGCTCCACAAGGTGCGTGCCGCCAGGGGTTCGGGTGGGAGAAGGCTCCCGGGAGGTCGGGGTCTCCCCTGGGTGTGGGAAGTGTGTGTGCTAACCGACTCACCGACATGGCACTCGGCCCCTTGGTATGCCAGGCCCTGTGCAAGGCTCTAGGGAGACAGACGCCAACGGGACCAGGGCGGCCTTGGAGGGAGAGTTGCCTAGCCAGCACCTGCAGTAGCGGTGACAGTGTTGCCTGGGAGCACAGAGGTGGCCCCTGACTGGAGACTCAGAGGCTAAGTGGGAGCGCCAGGTGGACAGGTGTGGGAGGGACACAGCAAGCAACGCAGAGGAGTGAATTAGGGCTCGTCTTTGAAGTCTGGGGGTCTCAGGCAGGCACTGTGTGCTGCCCTGTATTCATTAGCGGCTGGTATCTGCACATCGCGAGAGGGCCAGCGAGAGGGCCGGGCATCCTGGTCAGTGTGGGCTTTCCGTATGCCCGTGACTTACGGTGGGGATATGAGTGATTCT
>NW_007184858.1:0-674 GCF_000164805.1 Carlito syrichta
CCCCAGAGGAGCCACTGCCATGACTCACTCAGACTTCCACTCCGGCTGGTGCCCTAGGTCCTGGTTTGCCAGGTACATCCTTGGTTTCATTGTGAAAAGCCCCACATCCCCAAGTCTGGGGCAAACTGGAAGGGTTAGACCTGCTCCCAATGTTCCCTCACAGGGCCCTGGGCTGCTGAGACCTCCCACCCCTCATACCTCCACACTCCATCCCACCCTAGTCTGGCCGGAGTCATAGTTGATCCTGTGGCCTCAACGGTCTCTAACAGTCATAGTTCCCTGATACCCACAGCTGGTCACCTGTGGCTGACACAGTGTGCTGTGTGTTAGGGCAGTGACAGAAGGCGTGTCTATACCTCTGTTGTTTGTGACTCTCCTCCCCGAAGGTCCTGTGGGGGCCATTCTCCAAACTACCTCCTCCTCCCGGATGCCAGACCACCTGGAAAGGGGCCAAGAGATAGCCACCATTGGCTCTATCTGGAAAAGGGAGTGTGTGTGTGTGTGTGTGTGTGTGTGTGTGTGTGTCAGAAAGACAGGAGGGAGAGATGGTGAGTGAGAGAAGAAAGGAGGGGGGAAGAGAAGAGGGGAAGAAGGAGGGAAGAGGAGGGGGAGGGGGAGAGGAAGAAAGGGAGAGGAGTGAGGAGGGGGCGAGGAAGAGGAGGAGCAGGGGAAGG
>NW_007184859.1:0-875 GCF_000164805.1 Carlito syrichta
GTGCTCTATACATTACTGAAATAGTCCAATAGAGAAACCACATATCCAGAATAGAAAAAGATAAGGAAGAAGATTAACCTAATTGAGTGCCTAGATGTCAGGTCAACACCATACATGCTTACAGGCATACTCTCACTTAAACCTCAGTATAATCCTGCAAGACTGTTAGTATTGTCCCTACTACAGAAGAGTAAGTGGTCTCATTCTTTCAACAAATGTTTACTGAATACCTACTGTATGCTTGCCGGATGCTTGGACAACAGCAGTCAACAAATAAGGCTTATTGTCTGTTTTTTTAGAATTTACATCTAAGTGAGAGGCAAAGGGAAACACTAAATAAATGTACTATGAAGAAAAATAAAACAAAATAAAGAGGATCAAAGATTCCTTGTTCCGTCCCTCAAAAATAACCATTCTCCTGAATTTACTGTTTTTTATTATTTTCTGTTTATTATTGTTGTCATTATTTCAGCTTTTATTATATGCACATTCATTACATATATAAGGGGAGACCCCAAAACCCAGAAATTTATTTATTAAAAATTGTACATTTGTTCTTACATGTTTAAACTTCAGTCACCCGCAAAATACTCTCCGTTTGATGCAATACACCTATCAAGACACTTTTTCCACTGCTCAAAATAGTTTTTGAACTCGTCGATTTTGATGCCTTTTAGTGCTTCTGCCATTTTTGTTTCACCTCTTCCACATCAGTAGAACGTTTCCCTTTGAGGATTTTTTTAATCTGGGAAAGCAAAAGTCGCTCGGGCATGATCCAATGAATAGGGAGGGTGGGGCATGAGGGTCATGTTGTTTTGGTCAAAAACACTGAGCACACTGTGGGCAGGTTGTGAGTGTAAATCACCCATCATGAA
>NW_007184860.1:0-657 GCF_000164805.1 Carlito syrichta
CTCCCTCACCAGAGGGATAGGTGGAATGTAATTAAAGATTAGGCAAAGGGACCTATGCATGTCAAAAAGTGCTCACACGGGCAAAGAACCCTAATAAGAGAACAGCCGTTAACTACTGGTACAACTGCTCTGTGGTGCCTGCCCACTCGGCCCTTTTTTCGAGGGCACTGCTGTTTCTTCTGCAATGAATTGTATCCTTGGTTTCACTCTGAATTGGCTCTGAATTATTTCTTGGCCAAATTCAAGAACTGTGGAATCTTTCCCCCACCACAACAGTCCCAGCTCCTGGGGAAGCTGAAGCAGGAAGATTGCCTAAGCCCCAGAGGTTGAGGCTGCAATGAGTGTGATTGTGCCACTGCATTCCGTCCTGGGTGACAGAGTGAGACAGACCCCCAACACACACACACACACACACGAAAAAAATTTACTCTAGTTTTAAATTGATGATACATTTTATGTTAATCTGGAACATGGAGCAAAGTACAATTTGGGTTTTGTTTGGGTATGTGAATGCCTACTATTCTTAGCACCAATTTTTTTGGGAAAAAAAAATCCTTTCTCCATTGAATTTTCGTAGCAAATTTGTTAAAAATCAATTGAACTTTTTTTACTCTATTTCTGCTTTCTACTATTTTTTTGCTGTCTATTCTGTGACAT
>NW_007184861.1:0-1851 GCF_000164805.1 Carlito syrichta
AGACTTTGAACATGGAAATAACTCACTAAATGCTTGCTGCTAAGGGGAAGTTAAAATGAAATGTTTCCATCTCAACCAGAAACTTACACTCTCCTACTGGTCAAGTCATGTCACTCTCAGCCTCTATTAAACTTTCTTTCCTGATTTCTTTCTACAGAACATATCACCCCATCTGTGATGAAGATGGTGGTAATGATGATGGTGGTAAAGATGATGATGATGATGACCATGGTAAATTATAACATCGAAGGTAATTATTATTGTGATAATGATCATGATGGTGATGATGATAATGATGGTAACAGTAATGATGGTAATGGTGATTATGATTTTATTTATCTCTGTTCCCATTTATTTATTAAAATTGTAATAACAAACTTTCGATACATATTCTGCACTAAGCTGTGAATGGCCTAAGTCATCTATATGCACAAGTCTGAAATCTTGTTAAGGAGACATGATATCACATACACAAAAAGACAAGCAACATGTGAGGGATAAATAATTGAGAATCAGTCTCATGGCTGTTAAGAACAAAGTACTGTCAGTTTTCTATAACTTGGCTTTACCATGTGTATCTGAACTAACCCACATTATCCTTTATTCTCAGCACTTTATCCTTCCTCTATAATATGTTCCTTCATATGGCTTACTCATCCCTGATTGGAAACCACTTTCTTCTCTCTAACTATAATGACTTTGCCTCTTTTCACCTTTATTTAAATCCTATCTGTCTTTCAAAACGCCTCTTCGACATCTGCATCCTCTGATTTTTCCAACCCACATCGATCTCCCTTCCCTTAGGACACACTATTTTGGGGTCTAGTTTGTGATGGAATCACAAACTAATGTGCCTTGCTACTTAGCAATTCCATGAACATATGCATTGCTTTAACCACCTAATGTAACTTGGACAAATGGTTTATGTAACTTGGACTGGTTTGGTTTATCAGAAAATCAGAAAGAGAAAAGATCTATGCATTTATAATTTTTTAAGGGTAAGCATAGCCTTTATTTATGAAGAATTAGTCTCAGCATCCAGTTGTACATTTAATCTTCTAATAGATGTGCTCAGCAGAAGTACAATTCCACAGCACAATGAAGCAACATGAACATAAAGCAATTCTAGTTATGGTGATTGAAATGTAGAGAGGGAAGATCTTCTCTGGCATTTCTCCATGCATCACTTAATTTATAACTTTTAATCAGTGGATCTAAACAATTTTCAAAAATAATATTTAGCCTCAGAAAGAAAACAGTAGAAATAAATGACAAGCAACAATGGAGGAATGCCCATTCCTAAATAGTCACACTGATTAAAAACCTAATGATTGATTTAAACACTTTGTTTTAGCACTCAACATGACCAAACCTCCCTTTCTTAAGATTTCTTGTCCTTGTCTGTATTAAAAGAAGATATTTTCAAGTCTTTAAAACATTCTAATTGCACTTACAAATTTTAATAACACTTCTAATAGCATATTAATACTTTAAAATTTTTATATATTGTTCTAAGTAACTAAAGTGAAAAGAGGAGGAAAATGAAGAAAGAAGCAAGCAACAGCACCAAATAATCAAGCTCTACCTCTCAATATTGGCTGGGGCACAATTATTTTCACTTTTACTTAGCCACAAAAGGAACATTTGTTAATTTATTTTCTTTTTTATTTTTATTGTGTGGTCCACTGTGTGTAGTAGACACACATTGGACATCTGCTCATTCTGTTCACATCACTGGGACAAATACTGAAGCCTCTAGTCTGGAACAAAGGACATCTCTGCTCACAGATGTGGTAGGTAACTCCAGAGTTCTGGATGGAGAGAGATGGGCACTGTCTGAAAGTCACTTGG
>NW_007184862.1:0-1315 GCF_000164805.1 Carlito syrichta
TATTTTTTGGCAGAGAAAACTTCTTCTCATAAGGAAGCATCAGCATAGATTCCTATGACCTCTGTAATCAGGATATTTTCACCACACTTCCCAGAGTTTAGACCATTCTGTCTTAAGGAACATTACTATGGACTTTGGACACAGTCTCATCCCGCGCATGAGCCCCTCGAGTATGAAGTTAAGGATTGATTGGGTCGAAATGCTCTTCCTGCCAGGATTGAATCTCCTAATTTTCTTGTGATCAAATGCTTATATGAAAGCATCCTACACTAAAGGATAAACATAAGGTTTTTCATGGGTTGATTCAAATGTGAATTTAGGGAACAAAATATTTTCTAACTCTGCTAATTAAAGCTGAACCCATAGAATCAATTTGTAACTCTACCAAAAACCACTAGCACCTCCCTCTGAAGCAAGTTTTCCCAGTAACAATGGAAAGGTACCAGCCAGATGCCTGATTAACTAAAAGACTTAAAAAGTGACCTTTTGCAGAGGGAAAATTCCCTTCAGGGAAATGTACTTTTCTATACTAGGATTCAGACACTATTTACAGTCCTAAAATGATTGTTATTCCAAATGAAATAATCTAAATTACTCTTTTCATTGGTCATGTGTGGACAGTGACTATTATCTGTGGTTAATGAGGTTCCCTTTATTTAAACAAGTTTTCTCTACTTTAACCATTTCCTGTATTGAATATGTGTTATTAAAAAATGAAATAATTTTAATCAGTCTATGTTAGAGTTTATTTTCCCTCATTGATTATAAATGAGTGATAGAGCTGTTTGCCAAGGTAGCTTATTAATGGCTTGACCACCACCAGCTCAGTAGTTTTTATTTTATTATTTTTTTTAATTTTTATTTTAAAGATGTGGGGTACAAGTAGTTTTATTTCAAATGGAAGATTCTCATTCTGAAGAAGGCCAGATGCTTCTATTAATAGCACAATGATTATGTCTGTAAGAATTCCAGTTGGAAGGTATAGCCATTAAGAAGACAGCTCAAAACTCCTAAAAAGTGACAAATAAGATGGACTTTCATTTCCTACCAATTAGAACATTATTAACTCTGTGGTGTTTAAAACTTGAGAAAAGGCTTATTTTATTTTGTTTTGGGACTTTTTTGGAGGAGGGAGAGGGATCTATTCAAGTGCTAAACTACCAAATTAACTATTTTTAAAGGACTAAGCAACGGGTGATTCTATGGCATGGGATTTGCAGTCATCACATATTTTCATCGTTGATGAAATTATTACATCATCATGTTATCACTTATGACATTTCTTATCCTGAGTTTAAGTTACCAGCTGTGATTT
>NW_007184863.1:0-724 GCF_000164805.1 Carlito syrichta
ATTCATCTATCACAGAAACAAAGAACTGAGTACCACATGTTCTCACTCATAAGCAGACCCTGAACAATTATCAGAATACTTTAAGAATGGGATTGGCAGTAGCAGGAAACTGCCAGGGAAGTGAGCAAGGGGGACACACTTCATCAATAAGGGTAACTGATCTCGAACCAGGTGATGTAGGGACCAAAGTAAGGCCCAAACTTTACCTATACAATGACTATTTGTATACCTAACCCTGAATTGTATCCCACATCTTTAAAATAAAATTTTTTAAAAGAGATATAAAGAGGTTAAGTCACATTTCTGGCTTCCAAAAAAATGTATAGTACATTTAAGGAGCTAAGACAGACCTGTTTTTGTATCTGCCATGATTTGTTATCTTTTTTAGGACCCTATTTGGTTCTCAGCAAAATAAACAAACAAACAAATAAATAAGAAAAGGTGTAGGGCATCTGGAGAAAACTTTAGGAAAATCTTAGGAAAACCTCCTGAAACCTCCATACAATTATCTTAGTCTTATAGAGAGAGTGGTTGGTATGAATAGGTTATGTCATTTACTTTTTTTTTTTTTTTTTTTTTGAGTTGGAGTCTTACTCTGTCACCCAGACTGGAGTGCAGTGGCATGCTCCCGGTCACTGCAGCCTCGACCTGCTGGGCTCCAGCAATCTTTCCGTCTCAGCCTTCCAAGTAGCTGGAACTACAGGCGCGCGCTACCACGCCCGGC
>NW_007184864.1:0-753 GCF_000164805.1 Carlito syrichta
TCCCAGGGATGAAGCCTACTTGGTCATGATGGATGATTTTTGAGATGTGTTGTTGAATCCAGTTCGCTGTTGAGAATTTTAGCATCTGTGTTCATCAAAGATATTGGCCTGTAGTTCTCTTTCTTTGTTGGGTCTTTGCCTGGCTTGGGTATCAATGTGATGTTAGCTTCGTAAAATGATTTGGGGAGAGTTCCATCTTTCTCAATCACCTAGAATACCTTCAATAGGATTGGTATTTTGGTATCAGCTTCTCTTTAAATGTCTTGTAGAATTCTGCTGGAAAGCCATCTGGTCCAGGGCTTTTTTTTGTAGGTCGTTTTCTTTTTACATAGTCAGTTTCCTTGATTGTTATTGGTCTATTTAGGGTCTCAATTTCTTCTTGTTTCAACCTAGGCAGGTTGTGTGATGACAGAAAGTCCTCCATTTCCTTAAGGATTTCAAGTTTTTTTTATACAAGTGTACATAGTAGTCTCTAATGATCTTTTGTATTTCTTCAGGATCAGATGTGACTTCCTCTTTTGTGTTTCTGATTGTGTTTATTTGGGCTTTTTCTCTCTTTTTCTTGGTCAGTCTAGCTAGGGGACCATCGATCTTGTTTATCCTTTTGAAGAACCAGCTTTTTGTTTCATTGATTTTTTTGTATTATCTTTTGTCTTCTGTGTCCTGGATTTGGGCTTTTATTTTGGTGATCTGGATTCTTCTGCCGAAATTAGAGTTTTTGTGGTCTTGCTTGTCCAGCTTCCTTAGGTGGCT
>NW_007184864.1:1874-39337 GCF_000164805.1 Carlito syrichta
GAAAGATTTCAATTCTCCCTCACTGATGAAGCTTAGCTTGGCTGGGTAGGTTATTCTCAGTTGAAATTGTTTATCTTTTAGAACTTTGAAGATAGGGCTCCAAGCTAAGACAAGATTTTCTAAAAAGATATCATCCAAACCTCTTCAGGTTATTTGATTTAATGTACTTTATTTGCCACTCTAGGATAGGATTTGTTAATGTTTTTATTTTTATTTTCTTTGAGTTGGGGTCTTTCTCTGTCACTCAAGTTGGAGTGCAGTGGCACGATCACGGCCACTGCAGCCTTGACCTGCTGGGCTCATGCGATCCTTCCGCCTCAGCCTTCCAAGTAGCTAGAACTACAGGCAAGCGTCACCACACCCTAATTTTTTGATGTATTGAAGAGATAAGGTCTTATCAAGTTGCCCAGACTGATCTCGAACCCTTGGGCTGAGGCAGTCTTCTTGCCTCTGCCTCCCAAAGTGTTGGGATTATAGGCACAAGCCACTGTGCCTGGTGGGTTTGTCAAACTATAAATTGTGGGCCAAATTGCATTCACTGCCTGTTTTTATAAATAAAGTTTTATTGGAACACAGCCATGCTCATCTGTTTAATACTATCTCTGCTTTTGCACTGTGACAGCAGAAGTGAGTAGTTGTAACAGAGACCACTTGGCCTGCACAGTATAAAATATTTATTATCTGGCCCTTTACAGAAAAAGATTGTTCATCCTTGCTCTAGACTAATCATATTTGCTTTGAAGAATGTTTATATTGAGTTGAAGAGATGTTTTGTATCTATATAAGTACTTTTTCAAAAGCCGAATCAATGTATTATGATTCCAACTCTCCTGACAATTGGTAAATGAAGTGAATCTGAGTTTTCCAGTTGTGTTTTGGACTCTTATACTTAGTTCTCATTAATAATTTTATGCAATCAATTTCCTGTTTCTTATACCTAAGAATTTAATGCATAACTGGGAAATTAAAGATTATACTACCTGGTAACAAAAAATGTTTACACTCATACACACATTAATTTATATACTTTACTATATCAGTGTGGTTGGTATGGAGGATTATAATTTTGAATATTCTGATTTTGGTTTTCTTTATATTATGGACATGACATAGCCTCAGTACATTTTGATGAATTTCATCTTAATGATACAAATGTTATAATCTATTGTCTTTTGTCTTTAGACTTTGAAAAACTTGTTTTGGAATTATTTTTAATTGTGTCATTTGAAAAATTTTCTTGACAGATTCACTGGACATAATCATGTAGGCTATGCACCATGAGTTCCTGGGGGAAAAGGGATTTCACTTACATAGCTTACAGAGTAAATAAGAACTGCCTCTGGGGTGTTCGATATAGTGGCCCTGATACTTTTTATAAAGTATCCCCTAGGATTTGGGGATTTGTACTGTGGTATCTTTTACAAATTAGAATTTATGTTTTAATGTACTGTCATAAGAAGTCTTACCTGTCCAAAGACTACCTGAATTGAGACTCTGCCATAGGTTTTAGCCTGGTATTAAAATATTCAAAGTGTTAGTATGTCCTTACAACTATTGAAATAAAATGGAATCTCATTTTTATATCTATATATATATATATTTTTTTTTTTTCTCATTTCCTCCATTTTACATTTTGAATTCTTTCCCCATATGTAGAATGGCCAACGGAAAGGGAGAAGGTGAAGAAAGCTGCAGATCACTGTCGGCAGATCTTAAATTACGTAAATCAGGCTGTCAAGGAAGCAGAAAACAAGCAGGTAAAAAGGGAAAACAAGAAGATAGAGGATGACATAAGGAGAATATTAAATTAGTGTTACCCGGGATCTGTGAAATAGTAACTGCAACTATCATTACACAGTTGGCAGGCCGGGCATTTGTTAGCTATTCATGTTGTAGGTGGGTCCAGATCATTTTGTGGTAGAGTATCAGAGTTGTACTTGACTTTTTTGAGCATTTCAAGCTGTTTGCTTGCTCCTTCATTTATTCATTCAACAAATCCTTATAGAGCATCTGTTATGTACTAGGCATCAAGCAGAGTGATTGAGAAAATGAGCATAGTGTCTGCCCACATTGAGCTTATTCTCTAGCTAGATAGAAAAGAACATTTAACACGATCATAAAATGTTTTGTATCAGTTCTGACAGCAGTGATGAAGCTTTGTTTCAGGATGCTATGAGTATGAAGCTATGGGACCTACCCTAGTTTGGGGATGTTAGGTGGTAGCTGTCAGAGAAAGGAATTGACATATGAGCCAAGCTCTAAAGGATGAGTGGAAACGAACCAAAACATCGTGGAAGGGTGTAATCCTAGAGGTAGAGGCAGCATACACAAAATTACTAAGATAAAAGGGAAGCACAGTCTGTTGGAGGAACTGAAAGATTAGATTAGTGTAGGACATGCCTAAAAAGCAAAGTCAGAGTGGTGTGAAATATATAAAATGAGGAAAGGAGGCCAGATAGTGCAAGGCCCTTTCAATCATGTTAAAGACTTTGATTTTTATTTTAAAAGCAGTAGGAATACATTATAGACATATAACAATATAGCATTCAAGTTATCACTAAGTATCACTCATATTACTCTATGGAGAGTGGATTCAAGGAGGAAGATAGTGGATTAAAGAGCCCATTTATTAGTCTGTTGCAGCAGTGTGGGATAAATGAGGGTCGCTTAGAGATGTTGGAGAAGAATTGAGCAGGTAAAATTGACAGAACTTGGTGACTGATTTAGAGAAGGACGTAAAGGAGAGGTGATGTCGAGAATACATCCCCAGGTTTCTGGCTTGCATATTTGGATGGACAGGATGAGTGGCAAAGCCCCAGGTTTGTGGAATATCAGTGTGGGATAGCAGGTAGAGATGTGCAGTAAGCAATTGACTCTACAGGTCCCCATCTCTATGAAGACTATGCTGAAGGTAAAAATGTACAATTGTGAGCATGTAGAGGCCAATTGAATCTGTGGACATAAATGTAATTTCTTAGGAGCTGAGTATGATGATAGCTCTGTTGGTGAGGCTGTAGGAAAAGCAGGTGCTTTCAATTGTATTACTTGGAGTATGAAATGATGAAACCCTAGAGGAAAATATGGCAATATGTGTCTAAATTAGAAGTGTATATACCCATACATCTACCTTTTGACCCAGCAATTATGTTCCTAGTGATTTACTCAAGAGAAATGAGGATATATGCCCACCAACAGACTTATACAAGAATGCTGATTAGCAGCTTTATTCATAATAGCCAAACGCAAGAAGTAACCCAAGAATTCAAACTTTTCTGTGTATCTGGAAATGTTTATGATGTTGGAGGAAAACACACGTATCCTTGAACCCAACAGTTCTAGAAATTCATCCTACAGATATATCTTGCACAGGTGTATGAAGGCAAATGTTTATATCCATTTTATTAAAGTATTGTTTGTTATAGCAGAAAATCCACTAGCATGTAACCTAAATGTCCATTAGTAAAGTACAGTTACATAAATTGTAGTTCATTTACAGAGTTGAATATCATGTAACCATTAAAAAAAAATGAAACTGCTCTCTCTATATGTTAATGTGCAACAATCTCCAAGATATAGTGATGCCATGCACCACACACACATAAGAATACATATAAGAATATATTATGCGACCATTCAATGAGGAATACACATAGGAATACCAGAGTAATGCATATACATTATGCTACTATAGCTTATTTTTAAAAAGGTAACATACACATACACAATATGCACAGACACAAGCATACTTATATACATACATATTGTATTTGCATGAAATTTTTCTCAAAGCCTACCCAAGAAATGGGTATCAGTGATTGCTTCTTTAGAGAAAATTAGGGGCAGGGGTAGGAAGAGGACAGAGTTAAAGGGAGACTTACTTTTTGTTGCGTGTCTTATATTACATATTCAAAAAAAATACATAACCTAATTAGAGGCCAATGAGTTTGAAAAGAACTAATTAGAGGCCAATGAGTTTGAAAAGAATGGCCAAAGAGGTAGGAAGAAAACTAGAAGATACAATATTGCCAAAGGCAAGAAGAGATGTTTTAAGAAAGAGCAAGTTTTTGGTTGTGTCTGGTGTTTGAAAGAGCTCGGTAAAATACAGATTAAAAATGTCCATTTGATTTAGAAACAGAGAGATTATTAATGATCAAAGCAGTAACCTGGCTGTATTCCATCTAATTTTCAGCGCTTAGAGGATTATCAACGTCGCCTTGATACCTCCAACCTGAAGTTGTCAGAATACCCGAATGTTGAAGAGCTCAGGGTGAGAGATGGTCTAATCATAATTTTTTAAAATAAAATAAAATTTACTAGACATCTGAAAGGTAAACATCTCAGTGGGAATATACATCACCCGAAGGAGTTCTTGTATCATAAATTATCTACATTCATGATTTTTTTCTCCCTTTTAAATGTCTGATCTGTATGAAGATTAATCTTTCAGTAGAGGAATATCTTGTCTGAAACTAACCACGTGACAGCAGTTGACAGGAGACTCAGGAACACTGGTTATTATTAAATTTAATTTTATTGTGTTCTATGGTTCGAATAAGACTGTTTACTATGGAAACTTTCCAGATCACCTAGTAAAGCAATATAATTTAATTATTTTTTCACAAAGCTCCTCAAAAGCATAAAAGTTGAAACCTTTTATCATTCCTACAGGCATGATAGTAAAATACTTATTAATTGCCACTTCTAGCACCTGGGTTTTTATGCTAATTAACTTTTTAGGATTTTAAATCTTTTTTTGTGTCATTTCACTAGGTGGTTGTTTTGGCAGGTTTATTTGGTGGCTGTTTAAAGTAGACTTTTATGTCATATGTACACTTTATCAACAAGCATATTAATGGATTTATTCCCCTTAACTTTAAAAGAGTAAGATTTTTCTTAAGCTGCTAATACTAAAAGGTAATTATCTTACTAATAAGATTTTAATACTTACAACAAGCCTGGGTAATAACCTGGACTTTTCATGATGAATGCTGTTCCCTAGAACTTTCTTTAGAATTAGAGCCTTAGAACTCAGAGGTCTCTTAAAGACAAGTTCACCTAGTTATTCATAGAAAAATTAAGGGATAGGCTGAGAATCTAGTGGCTGATTTTTGTAGCTTGATTTTCACCATCTATTATTATCTACTTAGAGTGAAATTTGAAAGATAGTACTCCCCAATATATTTCTGCAAAATACCTTTTTCTTTTTAGAAAATTTTATGCAGTTTACTTTAACATGGCCTTTAGTCTATTTTCAAAAACTGACAAATAGGAGTAATGATAGTTGAATGTAAATGGTACCTTTTATATTAAGAATTTCTTGGAAAAAGACTAAAGTATACAGAATATCATCTCACTGAAGTAATTTGGGTATAACTCTCTTTATTTTGGCAGAATTTGGATTTAACAAAAAGGAAGATGATTCATGAGGGGCCATTGGTTTGGAAGGTGAATAGAGATAAAACTATTGGTAGGTCTGATATTGTCTGTCAACGTGGGGGGAGTGGAGAAAGAATAAGAAAATTTTTCTTACGCCACAAAGAAGAGAAAACCACAGAAATTCACAGTTTTCAGCTACATCAGTTAGCAATGCTACTTTGTGTTATTTGTACATTTACAGAAGATCTGCTTGTGTTATTTCATTATGTGTGAGGTATGTTAAATATTCATCTAGGAATGTAGCAGAAAACTTTGTTTTGATTCAGACCTGTTTCCATCATTCTTATATTTTAATAAGTCTTTGTAAGCTTTCTTAGACCAGTACATCTCAAATTATCTGTGGTGGGGAACTGTTGTTATTGTTGTTTTTGTGGTTTGTTTGGTTTTTTTTAGAGAGAGCGTTTCGCTATGTCACCCAGACTGGCATACAGTGACTGTTCACAGATGCAGTCTTGGTGCACTGCTGCCTTGGACTTCTGGGTTCAAGTGATCCTCCTGCCTCAGCCTTCCTAGTAGCTAGGACTACAGGCATGAGCCACTGTGCCCAGCTTGTTTTTTATTTCCTGTTGGTCACATACACTTCAGTGAAATGCAATAACAATGAATTATTAAAAAATGAAACTTAAAAAGACAATACAAGTTAATTTTTGAAATGTACTAGATTTAACAGAAATAAAATTTCTCTGTTGAATTGTTATAAAGTTTATTAAACACATTTCAATTTCTATACTTATCATCTTTTCCTGCATTTTAATTTCTAGATCTATACACATTGTTGCTAGAAGACATTCTTGTATTGTTACAAAAGCAAGATGATAGACTGGTGTTAAGGTGTCATAGTAAGATTCTGGCATCTACTGCTGACAGCAAACACACATTTAGCCCTGTCATTAAGTTGAATACAGTATTGGTTCGACAAGTGGCAACAGGCAAGTATGCTAACTGAAGGATGCTAACCTCCAAATTCATTGTAAAGTTGTGTAAGATATTCAGCATTGTTTAAATAACACAACTGACATAGAGTTTTGTTACTTTTATAGCCATAAGTGAATTGAATGAAATGTGTTTACTGCTTAGAAAGTGAATTAAGAATTTATACCCCCAAATTATTAGGATGTCTAGATTCTCTGAGTGATTTCCTGTATTTGAAAATTTTTATGCAAGTAGTTTGATCTTTATTCTATGTTCAAATCATTGATAGGTGCCAGTAAAGATAATGCCTTGGGGTCATCCCAACGAAAAAGGCCTTCTTTGGGATGGTATGTTTTTTGATGTGATGGAAAAAGTGGAAAATGAAGAGTTGGATGTAGTTTGGGATTCTAAAAATCAGTTTAAGCTGACAAGTTGTATTTTAACTGTATTAACAAGGAGATCCCTTGTAAAACGTGTTAGTTTCATGATGTCAAAATAAATTTGTGACCTCTTTTCTCCAGTACTCGCTGAATATTGTTAGCTAACAATGTAGCAAAAGAACTCTTTAGTAATTACTCTTTAGTAATTTAGATTATTGACATCTTTTTGTTTTTAATAGATATAGACTTAGAGCTAATTTTTATAATCATTGTTTTATTGAAGTATATACATGTAGTATAGCATAGAGTAAGTTGCACATATTTTAAGTGTACAGATTGATGGATTTTTATTAAGTAAACATATGTAACTTTAGATTAAAATGCAGAATATTCCAAGACCATAGAAACATCCCTTTTGACCTCTCAGGATCAGAGTGGTAATTTTGACATGTTGTTTTTTGTTTTGTTTTTTTCCAGATAACAAAGCTTTGTTCGTCATCTCCATGTCAGACAATGGAGCCCAAATTTATGAACTGGTGGCACAGACAGTTTCTGAAAAGACTGTGTATGTATTAGCTATAGCTACTTTCCTCTAACTAATATTCTTATTACCCCCTGTATAATATTTTATAAACTTTGTTTTTATACTAAGACTCTGAAAACAAAAACAAAAACTATATGGAAATGAAGCACTTCTTCTGTATTTTTTTTTAGGAGACATTCTTCTAAGAACTTGTTCTTTTTTAAGTTGATAGCTTTTATTTTGATTCTATTCCATTGAAAATATATTTTCTAAAGAAAAAATTCTAAGAAATATCAAGTATCAGGTGAATTTTTTAAATGGATAATATGTTCATAATATTGTTAGGTATTTTTGTTTGTCTTTTTTTTTTTTTTTAGGTTTAGTTTTGGAATCTCTTTAATAGCCTGTTACCAAAATAAAGATATTTTCTGGCAGGGTGGAGTTTATTTTTTTGTTTGTTTGATTGATTTGATGTTTGGTTGTTTTGTTTTGTTTTTGATTTTTGCTTTCTGAGAGTATTTAAAGGGTATTTCTCTTGTCCTTTCCTTTGTATTTTGGATTCCTTTCCAACTTTCTGAAGCTGGCAGGATCTCATCTGTCGGATGGCAGCGTCGGTGAAGGAGCAGTCCACAAAGCCAATTCCTTTACCACAGTCAACACCTGGCGAGTGAGTATGCCTTGCACTGTAGTAGGGCTTATTTTATATTTTGGATCAGGAAAAAAATAGGAGAATTCGTATATTTTGTTGTAGTGATGTTTAGGCACCTCATGAAGCTGATTGGTTTTTTTCCTCTGCAGAGGAGAAAATGATGAAGAAGATCCTCCAAAATTAAAAGTGGAACATCATGGCATTTCAGTCACTGGTCTGCAGAGTCCAGGTGAACTTATAAGCTTAACTGGAAGAATGTGGTCCATTATTATTAAAATGCAAAGAAACATTAATACTCTTTTGGTTTATGCAGGTTCTAGCATCAGCTATTCAGTTTAACAAACTTCACTTATGGGCCTTCTCTGTGTCAGTATAAGTGTTGCATGTTTTGCTTAACAGATGACCTCTGTTAGTTGATGTTTTTTTTCTATTTCCTGAATGCTTCATGTTAAAAGGTTTTTTAAAATATACTCTGCCTTTTATATTCTACTGAACAGAGAGAGATCTGGGATTAGAATCTTCCTTAATATCATCAAAACCTCAGTCTCATTCACTGAGTACCTCTGGGAAATCAGAGGTAGGCGATCTCTTTGTTGCTGAGAGACAGTTTTCAAAGGAGCAGCATGCAGATGGGACACTAAAGGAAGTTGGAGTAAGTTATCAAATCACAATCCCAGATCCTCACTTGCCTGTCTCAGAAGAACGGTGGGCATTGGATGCACTAAGAAATTGTAAGTTTTATTCACAGTTTATAAGAGATACTAAGTTCCAGAATTGTATAATGTATAAGCTATGACTTTCCCCTTTAAGAAATTTACAGTCTAGTTGGGAAGATGATAGAAACCTCCACCCCTGCCTTTTTAAGTAAATAGTCAAACAGTAACAATGCAGGTATGTCAGAATTGATCTGGGTTGGGTGACCAGAGAAGGGAGGCAGGCATCAGAGAACAAGAGAGTTGTGATTATTGGCTTGAAGAATGAGTAAGAGTCATCTAGCAATGTAGAACAGAAGTTGTTCAGATAAAAATAATGGGAGGACCAAAAGCCCAAAGGCAGAAAACTCTGAGGGTGTCCAGAGAGCAGTAAGAAGACCAGTTGACGTGTGGCCGACTGTAAGTTAAAGGCGTGAGAGAAAAGAGGTTGGCAAGATATGCTGTTGATCCCTGCAGTTGTGAACTTTGAATACCAGGTTGGATCCTCCATACTTTAAGGATGGCACATCCCAGTGCCTTGAGGGCTTTTCCAAACTACACATACTCTCCTAGTTTTCATGTGCCGATTATAGTACTCTCCACCATGCCCCCCACCCACCGCCGCCACACACAGGCGCACACACACACTTGCTACTCTGTTAGCTGCCATGCCACCCAGCCTAGTTGAGAGTTACTGTTACAAATGGGAGGAAAGCACATCTCTTGGGTGTACTGAGGTGGGAAAAAGGCTAGAACAGTTGCTCCAGCTGTGGAGAACCACTTGAGGTTGTCAAGCCGGGGTATGACTAAGGAAAAAAGATTAATTTGACTGAGAGCTATAAAAGTATTTGAATGAAAAGAGGTATAGAATGATGCTATTGTGATTGTTTGGACTTGAGACGGAGAGTCTGGACTAGAATAATCTCAGAAGGAATTAAAAATAAACTGAGAAATCAACAAATGCTTAAAACAATTGATTTGTTTGAATTTGAGGACAAAGGAAAGGGAATATTTAGATATAATTTCAGTATTCTTGTCAGAAATAAGAGGCAGAAAGGGACCACCCCTGCCTCCCCTACCTCCTGCTGCCATACTTTATTATTTCTTTTGAAATAATAAATTTAGTGGATATAGGCTCAGTTTTAGGACATGTCAAGATTAAGATATGAATGACAAGCCATCAAAGGGAAATGACAAGCAGGAACTTGGAGTTTCAGGACTGAAATTTTGGAGAGATGTTAGGAAGAGAG
This sequence comes from Carlito syrichta, assembly GCF_000164805.1. Taxonomy (NCBI): domain Eukaryota; kingdom Metazoa; phylum Chordata; class Mammalia; order Primates; family Tarsiidae; genus Carlito; species Carlito syrichta. Next base: position 11,717 of record NW_007184864.1, read on the forward strand.
AAAGAGATCTGAGTGTCAAAACCATGAGACTTTGTAGCATCTCTCAGGAAGGGATCATAGAGCAGAAGGATTGAGGGTCAGAGACTCAGACCTAAGTGACAACTGTTTACCTAAAGAAATATAAGATAAAATAGTCATCAAACCATTGAGGAAGGCAGGGAAATGGTTAAGTTATTTGAAACTTGCTTTATTCTAGATTCTCCTGAATTAACAGTCTTCATGATTTCTGATGGTTTGACTAACATTGTCCCAGTAACTCTATTGCTGTGTGGGTGACCTCATGACATACAATTTACCCATTCACAGTTAAAATGGTTCTTGTTTTCATTAAATGTTCTATGTGTCTAATAAAATTAGAAAAAATAATGTCTATACATATAGCATCTGCTTCTGGAAAAAGCAGAACTTTTAGCTTTTTTTGGTCTAACTTGATACAACCTTTCAACATTCTTAAGTATCTTTGGGGCATTAGTCCAGTTTTATGGAAGAAAACATAGAGGCATGATATTAGTTATTTAGGAGTTCTGAATAAGAGTGCCTCCCTATTCAGAATGCTGAGTGCTTTTCAAGCCCAGTTTAATGTTAAATTTTCTCTGAAGTTGGTGTTTTATTTCATTTTTCAAAACAAAACAAAAAATGCTTGTATGAAATTAATGTTTTGGCTTTATGTTATTAAAGGGTACTTGCTGTTAGAGATAACTGGTAATTCAGTTAATTTAATTCTTGCAGTCTGAGGTTATAGTTGTGAATGTGCTTTTTTTTTTCTTCTTCCTCCTTTCGTAAATCTTTTAGTGAGTTTGTTGAAGCAGTTGCTGGTACAACAGCTAGGTATGACTGAGAAGAGCACTCAGGAAGACTGGCAACATCTTCCAAGATATAGGACTGCCTCTCAGGGGGCACAGGCAGACAGTGGCACCCAGAACTCTGAAAATATTAAGGCCTGTAATTCTGGTGAAGGACAGATGCCCTTTAGAACTGGAACTGGTGACATTACAACTTGTTACAGTCCACGGACTTCAGCTGAATCTTCTGCTCCACGGGATTCAGTGGTACTGGCATCCCAAGATAGCCAGGCAAGTAACATTTTAGTAATGGACCACATGATTATGACCCCAGAGATGCCTACCACAGAGCCAGAAGGGGGTCTTGATGACAGTGGAGAGCACTTTTTTGATGCCCGTGAAGCACATAGTGATGATAATCCATCAGAAGGTGATGGAGCAGTTAAAAAGGAAGAGAAGGATGTTAATTTACGCATCTCAGGCAAGTTTCTTTCGCATTTAAACTTTGATGTTTGTCATTGTTATCTGTCCTGTATGCTGTTTTGGTATCCAGACATGATTGTGTGTATGTGTATATGTAGTATTTATTTATTCTTTCATTCAATAAATAATTACTGAATCTATTCTGTACTAGATGACACCCTAGGTGCTGGGAGATATAGCAGTGAGTAAAACAGAAAAATCCCCTATTCTCATGAAGCTAGGGGAGAAATAAGTAAACAAATAAATAGACATCAGATAATGAGAAGTATTAGGAAGAAGTCAGAAAAAGGGGACAGAGAATAACCAAGGCAGACAGAGTAATGAGGGAAGAGGACCTTGATGAGGTAGCACTTGAGCAGAGACCTGAGTGAAGTGAGGAAACAGCCATGTGGATTCCTGGGAGCACAGTGTTCCAGCAGAGAGCAGAGGGGGCAAAGGCTGTGCATCAAGAGCAGCTTTCTGTAGTGGTAGAACTCAGGGAGAGAGAGAACATGGCAGAAGATGCAGTAAGACAGGTGTCTGGCAGAGGAAGCAGTGGCAGATCATATAGGGATTTTGTAGTTTTCAGCTTTAAACTTGTAAAATGCTAACTAATATTAAATAATTCAGAAATTACCATGAAAGCTTGCTAAGTTTAGCTTTACTCTGAAGTGAGAAAATTCTGATGTACTTGAAACTAAACCTGGAAATTAATGGCTTTTCTCCCTCTTTAATAACTTTTCAAGTTGTCTGCACAGTACACCATCTCTGCTTTCTGATGGCAGTACTGATCTCATCCAACTGTTCTGTCTCTATCAACAGGAAATTATTTGATTCTTGATGGCTATGACACAGTGCAGGAGAGCTCCACAGATGAGGAGGTTGCTTCCTCACTTACCCCGCAGCCCATGGCAGGCATTCCCACTCTGGACTCCACCCACCCGCAGCAACACTCTCCCCAAAATGCTCATTCTGATGGAGCAGTTTCACCATTCACCCCAGAATTCCTGGTCCAGCAGCGCTGGGGAGCTGTGGAGGATTCCTGTTTTGAGATCCAGAGTCCCTCCTCTTGTGCAGATTCACAGAGCCAAATCATGGAGTACATTCATAAGATAGAGGCTGACCTCGAACACTTAAAGGTACCTCAGGCTTCAACATTCTTAGAACTTGATTATAAGAAATGCATTTAGCAGAGGGGAAGTATACGATGATTGAAATGGTGATGTCCAATAAACTTGTTTTTGTCTAGTTTTTTTTTTTTAACCATTATCCATGAATAGGCCTGGATAAAAAGCTGAGATTGACATTGATTATCTTGTGATAATCACAAGTGCAGGAAAAAGTGTGTGTTTGTATGGGTTTCTAAGCTTAAGAACCTAAAAATGCTGGGGGTAGCTGGCTGTCCTCTGTCGGACATATGAACAATAAGCATGTTGAGACAGGTGGGGTTTGTGTAGATACGAATTGAGGCTGGCAAATGCTATAAAGTGCTATAACCTATTAATTACCTGTGACTCATTAACTGACTTGCATGGCAATTTCCAAGAGAAAGACCCTGTTTTATAGTTTGCAATTAGAAGACACAGCCACCAGAGCCCAAGCATTTTCTTCATGGTACCATTTAGTTGGGAGGCTTTAGGGACAGATTTAAAAGTGTTTTTATCCTTTTAGCTGAAGACTGGTTTCCCTAAGGTTCTCTTGCAACTTCATATGATTGATTTTTCCCTCTGGATGTTATTTATTACATGTAGTATCATTCTGTGGCTGATGAGATTTGTAAAAGGCTATTATGAGCAGATCAGTTCTCATATCAGTCATGCATCATTTAATGATGGGAATAATTCTAAGAAATTCATCATTAGATGTTTTAGGTCATTGTGCAAACATCATAAAGTGTACATACTCAAACCTATATTCTTATATTTTTTCATATAGAAAACCAAACATCCCAGCACCATTTCTGAATGTCAGTTGTTTTCTCCTACTTGGTCTGCAATGCCGTTACCAAGTGCCGTATATCAGGTTTCTGTATGTGCTCCATGATAATCTTATGGGATCACCATCACTTAGCTAGTCTGTTGTTCGAAGTGTCTTTATGCGGCATTTGACTGTGGTTCCTGCCACATGATGTGGGACTGTTTTCAGGATGACTCTTAGGACTAGTAGATTTCTCTTTATTGGTTATCTCCTCTACTTTCTTCTTATGTGGGAAAGTTTTAAATTATTCATTCAGCAAGGGTACCTACATAATGAACATTTGTATACCTAATCCTGAATTGTACCTTACATCTTTAAAATAAAAAATTAATTTAAAAAATTATCCATTCAAAGGAGAAATGGGTATAAGGAATGAAATTTACTTTTTCTTCCCCACTAACAAATTTTTTAATGATGTTAATATTGAAATTTGGGAGCACATATTAAAAGTATATAAAAATATGAAAAAGTCTTCTTCTCTATTTTCAAAAAATTTTTTTTCATAACCTTTAAATGAGAAACTGTGGGTTTTATTTTACAGAAGGTGGAGGAAAGTTACATCATTCTTTGCCAAAGGCTGGCTGGATCAGCCCTCACAGACAAGCACTCAGGTATGTGAACAGTGAGGGTTCCAGACTCTAGAATTGTCCTGCCTGAACAGTAGTACACTGAATGAAATGATTCATTATTCTTTAAAGTGAAAACCTTCTGAGATGCCATTTATTTTCTGTCTCTAACAAACTGCTTGTTTCTAAACATATACCAAGCAGAAGCTCATGTCTGCTGACTCCACTCTTCCTTCTCTAAAAGGAACTGCCATCATTGGTTCCCCCTGCCTTCCCCTCTTCTCTCTTTCTTCACCTTTCAAAAGCAGAAGGCAGAGCAGTGGGAAGCCTGTAAATTACAGATTCAGTATGAGACTTACTGGTGTGGGAGGGATTTGGCCTCCTTGAGGCTTGCCATACTTCCTCTCCTGAGGTCCTGAAGTAGAGTTTCAGCGCTGCAGCTTGTGCTTATCTGGTTACCTACTTTCTGATGGGCTGTTCCAGTTCAGAAACACAGATAGGACCATGCCCATAGATTTCCTGGGTGTTCTTTGCAGTGTTAATTGGTTCTTGTTTTTTTCATTTGGTATTCACATATCTTTATTCTTCTCAGATAAAAGTTAGAGCCGCGTGTCCTGGAGGTGACTGCAGGTTGTTGGATTTGGAGCATCGGCCTTGTCTCATCACCTCCTGGCTCCAGTGTGGACGCAGAGAGAATGTGTGACAGAGGATCTGCCTGTGAACCACCTGGGGTTAGCCGTGTCCCAAGGTGCCCAGAGCGGGACTAGTTCTTCACAGTGTGGCAGCTGCACTAGTCTGTCAGTGAGGGAATGTCTGGTCTCTCACTTTGCTCTCCTCAGTATCAGAAATGCATTTTGATTCAGAACAAAAACCAAATGTATAGAGCTTTGGGTGTAGGATATGAAATTGTACTTAGACTTAAGAAAAAGAGAAAATCAGATGTATTTATTTGACTTCATTCCATATTTGAAAGCACATTTTAATTTTTATTTTGCCTTGTTTTGTTTTAATTGAGTAGTGAGAGTTTTAGCCCTCTGTACTTAGTACACCCAAGGATCAATTACTCCTGAAGCAGAGAGGTCAGGATGGGGTATTGGGAGGTTGCATTGAGAGGTGAAGAAGAGGAAATGAAAAGGGGAAGGGAGGAGCATCTTGTCTTCATTCAGCTGTATTCCAAGCCCTCTTGCTGTTCAGGAGGCTGCTTTTCTGAGGGTCACCTCAAAGGCATAGTATGTCCTGTGGCTCTTACATGCAGAGGATTTGAGCTGCGTGCTGCCCAGGTAGTCAGAGAGTAGGCGGCCTTCCTCCCACCCTGAGACACGCACCTCTTTTCTGTAGCTGGGATCAACCCCAATTAACAGGAATCCTCAATGTACTAATAGCAGACACTTGAAAATGGGTGTGTTTTCTTCTGTTGCCATCTTTTCCGTTGAGGGTTGGGATTTGGGAGGGAAAGGAAAGCAAATTTTATTTTCTTGACTATAAATTTGTTATTCTTGGTATTGTTTCATTTTTATGATTATACATTAGACATTGGCACTTGCATAAAACTATCCCTGCAGATTGAGCAGGAAGTAAAAACAGGAAATGTTTCGGATGGTGGCAAGGGTGGGGGTTGCTGAGGAAGGGTGGGATGGGAGTGGGAGAGTTTGGAAAGGTTGTTTAACTGAATCACTACTGAGTTGAACCATGGCTATCATTTGCCACGGGTACTGCTGATTATAAGGCCAGTAAAATTTTAGTACCTGGAGGTTTGACTCTCATTTTTTGCACTGATGGTGCCAAAGGGCTCTGAGTCAAAAGGAGAGCCAAGGGTGGAGTGGAGAAAGATAGGGCAGAGGCAGAACTGCTCACACCAGCTCCAGAAACACTTCCTCTGACTTCACTGCTGCAGCTCTTCCCATACTGGGCCATGACTGACCTTAGAAATTGCAGACCAGAACATACACTGGATACTGCAGGCAAGGTGTTGGTAACTGCCTGCTCTAGAGTGAATAGAAGTATTGGCAGCACCCTACAGAAGATGAATGTTTCAGAATTGTAACTTGAGGACTCCTTTGGTTATATTGGCTTTCTGTGGTTTTCTTTGTGCATTAGTATATATGTTTTGAAGTATTTTTGCCAACTAAAATCAAATCTGTAAATTCTGTTAATAAACAAGGAGTTCATCCATTGCTCACTTTCAGTAGTGCCCTCTGAACTCTGTGAGTTGTCAGGATGTAATTTTATACTTCCCTGCAGTTAAAGAAAAAAGAGTTTTTCTCACCACCACAAATGATAAGGATGCCCATCTACTTTTATAAATACCACTACAACTTAACAAGCTCTTTTATCTATATCTAGATTCCTGTCTCTGTCGTTTCAAAAACTGATCTATGTTTTTAGGTAGGATAACTTGAATTTTGGGACCTCATCTATAAATTGGGATTCTATTTTTAGTCATAGGCCAAGTATAATTTAACTCAGTGGGATTAAGATTTTTAGGAGCAGAAGCTAATATATAAATGAAATTTGGGACTTGAAACTTTATCTTTTAGGAGGAATAAGTAGAAACCAAATGGTTACATTGTGCTGCTAGAAATAATGTCACTCCCAACTAAAAGGGCTACACCTGTAGCCACTTGACACTAACACCATCAGGAGGCAGTTAATCAGGAGAAAAGTAAATATAATAAAACTTTCATCTTTTCTTCAGACACTACAGGGTAATTATGTTATTCTCTAGCACTCAATTAAGAAACTTGTAGGTTAGCAAAGTTTTGGTTTCTGTTCTAGCTCAGCCAGTATCTTGTTCTTAATAATTACTTGTTTTTCTTTTCCTGCAGCGTAACCTCTCCTTTGCACTATAACAGGGCTAACTGGAAAAAAGACTCTGACCATAGCTCTAGTATTCCAAATAAATTCATATCTAGATTTTCAAACAAAGCCCCAAGAGGAAGTCTAATTTTGAAAAGATCTCACAATTTTTTAGTGTTTTTTAAACTCTGACCAGGCTATCTTCTCCCTTCCAACTTGGCCTCCCATGCCTTCCATTTCATTTTGGCTGTTATAATTACATCCATTTGACTTTCATTTGTTATCTCCCTTTCAGGATGATGGAATTCGTTACCCATCCTGTGTTTGAGTGAGATTCTTAGTTACATGACTAGAAGTTGGAATATTAAAGGGTGCAAGGGTGGTGTACAGAGCAACTTTCCCAGAGCAGGAAAGCTGCATTTCAGCTATTGAAGTGACCTACTATGACACTGTGCTCTTTTTTGCGGGCTTAATGGCTCCTTTGCTATTAAGTAGCAAATTACATTTAGAGTATCTCCTTCCTTTTCAGAGAACAGAGTTAATCAAGGCAAATCAGCAAGTCCCCACAGTGCTACAATTTAAAATCATGATTACTACGTTAGAAGCCATATATTTTGCATACTTTAAAATCTGCTAACTTGGACTGATTGAATTATGTTGGCTTTTAGAAATTAAATTGTATCTATTTATTATATTATGTTGCATGGGAGGTATTTCATAAGCGTTTTGGCTTTAAGCAAAACAGCTTCTAGTGACTAGAAAGAATGAGTCTCCTTTTAAAAAGTATTTTTGTTTTGGTTATTTGTGTTTGTTTTTTGGAGGAGAGGGAGGATCTACTGTAATAGTAGAGAAGAAAAGTCCATTTTATGTTATTTTTAGAATCTAAAGAAAATATGCTTCCTATGAATTGTCTTTTACTTGCATCCTTTTTTTCCCCTTCTTTGTTAATATATTTGGTGTATTACACAGGGCTTCTATATTTCAGACTGAAAGCTCTCTTCTACGGAGTAGTTAGTAGAGGATGTTATTTTGAGCTACTAGAGCTTTGGTCAATATTTCCTTCCTTATACATCACAGAGGGCACCATTGAGAACTGTGTGCATAGGACCTCAAAATACAGAGTTAGCAGAACCTTGCAGTCAACTTCCTAATGGCTAGTTTTTCCCCCATATTAAAATTTTTGTTTTTTGAATAATGTCTTTTTTCTGACATTTCTACCCTTTTTCAGTGATCTGCAAAATCGTTCTTTCCCCAAGAAAAGAGTTTATTTTATTTTTGCTGTGTTCCTTATGCCTTTCCCACTGATACTGAGAGTTTTGCTGATAAATTGATAGAAAAAAAGTACCTCCTAGAAGGAAGCCCTCCCTGCCATTTCCAGGTGCCAACTGCTAAGCAGATGTACTGCAAAAATGGTAACTGTAATGTGCACACTGTTGGTTATTTTTAATAAGCCTCTTCCTACTAGATCCTTTTATTTTCCTTGTTCACCATACAATCATGTACTCTTTAACAGAAGTTGCTTTTAAAAAAATCTGGAACTATCTTTAAAAAAACTTTATTAATAATCATGTATTTTTACTGATCACATTTTGAAATGCCTAAAGACTTTATTGTTCTAATTATCCAGATGTACCTTTGTAAAATAGCTCTTTTATGAATTAGCTGATAAGGCTGTATGTTTCTGGAACAAAATATTGGTCATCTAAAAACATTCTGTTTTCTGGGGTCTGGGAAAATAGAAAATAAGAGTTCAAATATTAAATAAGCTTAAAGGAACCAAGTATGTGGCTTTTTATTTGTATTGTTGTTGATTTGTCTTATCCAAGTTAGATTAGAAAGATGAGTCGTCGAGGAGCCTGTAATCTGTCTTCCTGTCATTGACTCAGACATCTTCCTGCTTGTTGGAGCATCTTTGTTAGTGAGACTAGCCGGTTGGTCTCTGTACTACATAAACCTCCATGACAACACTGGCAGCTGGAATTGCCCTAGTATCTGGGGCAGCTTGATTGTTTTCTTTAACAGCTTTATTGAGATAGTCACATGTCATATAATCCATCCATTTAAAATATATGACTCAATGATTTTTAGTACATTGCATTATTAATTTTAAAAATCGTGGTAATATATATAATAAAATTTGCCATTTTAACTATTTTTAAGTGTAAAATTCAGAGGGATTAATGGGCCAGCTTGTATGGCTCACTTGAAGACAACTTTTGTTTTAATGCTATCCTAAATGGAAAATAGGCTGCCTTTATTCTTTCTTCCACCCCTAATGCTGGACTTCCTAATGTGCCAACATTTCTATGCCTTTACCAATGTCATTTCAACTCAGATGGCTCACTGACTTTTGGTATTTTGGTTTTGAAATATAGGTGTAAATACTTATTTTGGGGATGACATTTTAGTTTTCAGTCATTCAGGAGCACATTTGACTGACAGCTAATAAGCATAACAAAATGCTTCATATTTTGTAGGATCTTTTAGTTAGACCTTTTAAAAAAACATTCTAATGTACTTTGCAGGAATTAACCGTTTTGTACTCTTAGCTTTGTTTACAAACAGCATATAAATATCTGGTGGAGCAAATAAATACCCATGCCATTCCTGCTTGTTCCTTGGGAGCCATATTCTAGGAATGGGGAAAATAAAGCCCAATATTTGCATGTGAGCATTACTCCTACTTTTTACCATCCTCTTTCACACCAAATTACTGGTTCACCGAAGGTGTAATACCAGCTTCAAATACAAGAGGATCCATGCTGATAAAAAGTGGCTTTTTAATTGAATTTGCTGACTGTAGGTGTTTTCCATTTGTTCTGTAATGTCAGGGATAATTCTTGTCACTAACAGAAAAAACACTTCCTCACTTTTAGTTGTCAGGGAATGTTTGTTTTGCCACCTATTATTTCTAATGAGACATCATCATTCTCTGAGCATCAGAGGAGGCCTCTGTTTGAAAACATTTAAGGTAAGTAGAGCTCCCTTTCAGACTTTCCCCCTCATTTGATTAAGGTGCTTTTGGACCTGCCTATAATTGAAGGCTTCCTTTACAAGCATCTTATTTTGTGGATCTTTTTCTTTGTAAATGTGACCACAGGGTTGAGGCTGCCTGAATGCATCCTGATCAAGAACACTAATTAGGGTACATTTTGGTAATCTTTTTAAAATTTTTGGCGAAGCATCTGTACAGAGAAATTTTTTTTTCTTCTTGCTATTTTAAATATTAAAGGCAGGTAATTACACAGTGCAGCAGTTTTCACTCTTTTTTATCTCGAGACCACCTTAACACTCTCAAAAATTGTTGAGGACTTTATGGAGAAGCTTATGTTCATGTGGATTATGTCTCTCAATGTTTTCTGTATCGGAAATTGAAATGAGAACATGTATGAGAAATGAGAAAATTAATAAAAATATTCATTTAAAAATAATAGTAAATGTGAACATAGATAGTAAATATGAACGTAAGAACATAGATCACATTTTTATGATAAATTACTATATTTTTCACAATTAAAAATGTGAAAATAATTTTTGTATAGTTTTTGAAATTTCTTTTTTTTTTTTGAGTTGGAGTCTCACTCAGTCACCCAGACTGGAGTGCAGTGGCCACTCCTGGCCACTGCAGCCTCGACCTGCTGGGCTCCGGCCATCCTTCCGCCTCAGCCTTCCAAGGAACTGGAACTACAGGTGCGTGCTACCACGCCTGGCTCGTTTTTCTTTTTTTTTTTTTTTTTGAGTTGGAGTCTCACTCTGTTGCCCAGACTGGAGTGCAGTGGCCACTCCCGGCCACTGCAGCCTCTACCTGCTGGGCTCCGGCGATCGTTCCACCTCAGCCTTCCAAGTAGCTGGAATTACAGGCATGCGCTACCACGCCCAGCTGATTTTTTGATTTATTGTAGAGATGAGGTCTTGCTAAGTTGCCCAGGCGGGTCTCGAACCCGTGGGCTCAGGCAATCCGCTCAACTCAGCCTCCCAAAGGTGCGGGATTACAGGCTGAGCCCCCGAGCCCGGCTTGAAATTTCTTTAATGTCTGGCATAACAGAAGACAACTGAATTGTCATGTGCTTCTGCGTGTAACCTATAGTGATATGTTGAAATATATAAAGAAAACCCGCTTCACAGAGGTACATATTTTTAAAAAGAAGAAACATGTTAATAGCCTTTTTACATAATTATGGACATTCTTCTTTGATACTAGAATGAAACTGGACCAGTAGTAGTTTCTTCAAGAGAGCTGCACTGTGGAATCTGAAATCATATCAATGTTTTTATACTTTATTACACTAAAAATCCATAGTCCATTTTACACTTTACATATGTGAAGAATGGTTATAGTTTACCCATGCATGATTTTGCAATGCCTTGTATTGGTCACTTACTGAATTATGCAGGTCCTCCAAATGTTGACACACTTCTTTACATAATAGCAAAAAGTCACATTGTGAATATCACAGCTGATCTCATAGAAAAGTCTCATGGTGGGAGATCCAAATTTCACAAAATTCTAATTTTTCCTTGAAATCTTGAATGTTACGTTGGCAACAAATACAGTTTTCCTTGAAATAACAGTCTCACTTTTTTTCATTTCTGAGAAAATATCTGCCCCATACTCAAGTATGACTAGTCATTGCTTACCAGTCATTTTTTCACATTAAAATGGTCTTTCATTAAGAAAAAAAAAAAGGAAAAAAAATGGCTGGTTTAGCTCTCAACCCAAACAATTGCACAGATACCTTTCCTCAGCCACAACCTTGCTACTTGAGTGTGTGGCAGGGGTGCTTTATACATACTTCCCATTTCATCACACAGAATATTAAAAAGATATGCACTCAAGGGTTGAGATTTCATAAAATCAGCCATTTTTACTGCTTCATTGGGGACATTCTTAAGTGACACTGGCAGTATCTGTATTGCAAGTGAGCAGCAGAGACAAATAATGGTGACTATCACTGAAATTTGGTACCAAAACCTTGATTGCCACTAGCAGTGTCACCCTTTTGCACCATCATGTAACTGTCAACATGGTAAAAAGGCGTATGGCATCTTAGTAGTTTTATGAAAATAGTTTTGATTCCCTAGACTCCCTGAAAGAGTCATGGGCATCCCTAAAGGTTTGCAGACCACACTTGAGAACTGTTGGTGCAATGAAAAGAGCCTGGATTTAGATGACCTGGGTTAAATTTTACTTGCTATGACCTTGAGTGAGTTACCTGCTTGCCTTCTGTTTTCTCATCTGTATACTGGGGTAAAAATAATCAAGCTAACAGTTGTGAGGATTAAGTGAGAAATTACTAAGCATGAGGTTGGTATCTTGCCAAAGTTTTTTGTGTTTTCCTTTTCTATTTTTTTTGAGTTGGAGCCTCTCACTCCTTCGCCCAGGCTGGAGTGCAGTGGCACACACGCTCATGGCCACCCCAGCGTTGACCTTACGGGCTCCAGCGATCCTTCCGCCTCAGCCTTCCGAGTATCCAGAAGTACAGACGCGCGCTACTGCACCCGGCTATCTTTTATTTTATTGTAGAGACTTGCCAAGTTGCCCGGGCTGGTCTCAAACCCGCCAGCTCAGGTGATCCTCTCTCCTTGGCCTCCCAAAGTGCTGGGATTACAGGCTGAGCCACTGAGCCCAGCCTGTGTTTTTTTTTTCATTCTAGGATCTCAAGTACCTAAAGTAGGAGAGGAGAAAAATAATGAGTTTAGGATATAGAGATATACAGCCACATTTTCTGTGTATAATAGTTTTGTTTGCCTAAACTCTAGGCTCTTTTGGACGGGGTGTGTGTGTGTTGTTTGTTTGGCTTTGGTTTTTTGGTTTTTTTGGAGAGAGGTCTCATTTTGTTGCCCAGGCTGGAGTGCAGTCACAGCTCACTATCACATTGAACTCCTAGGGCTCAATAAATCCTTCTGATTTACTCAGCCTTCTAAGTAGCTGGGATTACTGGCATGTGCCACCCCACCTAGCTAATTTTTTTTTTTTGAGTCGGAGTCTCACTCTGTCACCCAGACTGGAGTGCAGTGGCCGTTCCAGCAATCCTTCCGCCTCAGCCTTCCAAGTAGCCAGAACTACAGGTGTGCACTACCACGCCCGGCTAATTTTTTTGATTTATTGTAGAGATGAGGTCTCGCTGCCCAGGCAGGTCTCGAACCCGTGGGCTCAGGCAATCCACTCACCTCAGCCTCCCAAAGGCGCAGGATTACAGGCTGAGCCACCGAGCCCAGCATCCACCTAGCTAATTTTTCACTTTTTTTTTTTTTTTGTAGAGACTGGGTCTCACTGCTGATCTCAAACTCCTGGCCTCAACCAGTCCGCTTGCCTCAGACTCCCAAAGCACTGAGCTATGTTTACAAGTATGAGCTATGGTGCCCAGACCCATTTTTTAAAAACATTGACTGCTGACCTCTATAACAATATGCATGTTTAACCTGATTGTCCTTGTAAATGTAAAGAAAAAAAAACTCTTTACATTTAATTTAGTAAGAACCTTGGTTTTTAAAGAAGCCTGTGTCTTGGACTTGTGCTGTTTTGGTGCAACTGACATAAGGGGGTGGAGTGCAGTGTTAGTTGATGTTGTAGATACTTTTCAGTGATTGTATGTACCTGCGGTGGTTTTTGCTGCAAGCTCCCTTCCATATGCACTGTGCTCATACTACTTGGGTTTCTCTTTGAGTTAAGGTTAGATTTTGGTAGTTTGAAACATCTTTATTCTCTTCAAAGACATAAGCTGCTGACTCTCTTTTTAATTCTTAATGGGGTCTGAGTTATAGTATAGCTATTTAATGGGAGTTTGTGTTTTGTCTTCCTGAAAATGTATTTCTCATCGTGTCTCCTGCATTAAAGAGCATAAGTAATTTTCATATTCAAGTCATAATTGTACTTTTAAACCTTTCTTGAAGAAATGGAGAACCCAGACATCATGGCCTGAAGTCTAGTGTATGGGATTCCTCTGTGTCTTCTTTTTCTATCTGTAGGGTGAGGGCCCATGCAAACCTGGGAAGCAAGACCAAATCAAACTGAGTTCTTTCTAGTCTCTGTGCTGACATTAACTGGTTTTCTAACCTAAAATAAGTGTCACGTACCTTATCTGGGCCTCAGTTTTCTCATCTGGCATTGAAGAAGTTGGATGTTGATTCTCTCTAAGGTCTCTTCAGCTCTGAAAGTCTGTGAAATTGATAGCACCAGCAGATAGAGACAGCTTATTGGCTGGCTTGCCTGGATAGTCTTAGGTAAGCTCCATCCTTTCCTTTCCCGACCTTGTGTGTTGCTCCATATAAGGGTGTAATCTTGATATCACTCAGTGAAGTCTGTCCCTAGGAAATTCTTTTTCTCCTGTTCTTTGAAGTATCTATCCTTCTTTTGATAGATTCCTTTAGTTCATTGTTCCCTGCAGTCTCAGAAAGCATTGGTTTCATCTCTTCTTTTGTACTGGTCTCACTGCCAGTTTATAAGAAACTTGGAGGCTTTTGTGGAAGAAGATCTAACATTGCTGGTTCAGAGGGGACTTGCTGGGCATTGGCTCAGAAGAGGATAGAGGTCTCATCTCCACCCCGGCTCACATCCTGAGTGACGGTCTTTCCTGAAAGGTTTATGAAATTTGAAGACTACAGAAGTTGAGTCCCTGAAATATGAGCTAACAAGCAAAAGCACCCCCAGAAAAACTTCCGAACCAGCAAGAGTAAGTCCCAGAGAACTTGGAAGCTTTTATACAATCAAATATTTACAAACCAACACCTCAAGTGGAAGGAAAGGAGGTGAGACAAAACTGTTCCCATGCTTTGCCACTTACTGAGAGTAAATGACTCAAATATTCTCAGTTGTGTTTTTTTGTTTGTTTTCCTTTTGGAAATTGGCCTCCTTGGGATAAATTCTAACCTGATTGGGCATTCAGTGACATTTAGCTGCCTTAACATATGGAGCCTAATGTTGGCTTCTGGTGGGGGGTATTGGCACTCTTAATAGCAGTGTCTGGAAAAGGCACTGGATCTTTAAACATGGGTTATGATTCACTTATATTCTCAACTCTTTTCTTCCTCTCTCTTAAGAGATGCTGTGAACTGAATTGCAGTTAAGGTTGGGGTAACACAGCAACCCTAAAGTTGTGAGGGCTTATGCATATGGTTCTTTACATGTTCTAAGACGTTACCCAGAGGTCCAGCCGGGAAAGACATTGGTTTATTAGAATTTACAAGAGGCACAATGGTGGGGGGTCAGTGCCGAAGGAAACTGCACTTTGGGGCAGTACAGCAAACAATTTTATAGGCAAAGAAGTCAATCAAATTTCTAGTCTGTGTTTACAATTACATTGATTGCACATTACAGCCACATTACTTTCAGCCTTGCTTGGTCACCTGCACCCTGTGACTCATTACTGGGAATATGCATATCCTTCAGAGACCAGCCTTGGCCAGAGGCTGCTCCCTGGGGGAGGGGCAGAAAGATACAGGAGAGAGGCCACATCTGGACAGTTACCCTACAGTTGGGCATACCTAGGCAGATTAAAATAAGCAGGGCTCTTCCTATCTTGGTTCAGAATAGCTTGGCAGCAGACACTAAAGAGCTGATTGATTAATTCCCAGCTTTGTTTCAGAAAAGCTGGGCTCCGGCGATCCTTCCGCCTCAGCCTTGCAAGTAGCCGGAATTACAGGCGCGTGCTACCACGCCCACCTGATTTTTTGATTTATTGTAGAGATGAGGTCTTGTTGCCCAGGCGGGTCTCGAACCCGTGGGCTCAGGCAATCCACTCACCTCAGCCTCCCAAAGGCGTGGGATTACAGGCTGAGCCACTGAGCCCGGCTTCTTTACCTACTTCTTCCTGCAGTTGTGCTTTTCCCTCACACCCCACATCTCCACTTAGCAACACATTGCTTTTTTAAAATGTTTGCTTTTATTACCATTATTGTTATTGTTTGAATCAGGGTCTCACTCTGTAGCCAAGGCTGGAATGCAGTGACAGAATGATGGCTCATCACAGCCTTGTCCTGGGCTCAGGCGATTCTTCTGCCTCAGCCACCAGGGTAGCTGGGACTACAGGCTCATGCTACCACACCTAGCTAATTATTTGATTTTTCGTAAGATGAGGTCTTGCTGTGTTGCCCAGTCTGGTCTTGAACTCCTGGGCTCAAGCAGTTCTCTCGCCTTGGCCTCCCAAAGTGCTGGGATTACAGGCGTGAACCACTGTGCCCGGCCCAGCAATACATTACTTTTGAGAGCCCACCTTGTGCAGGTTAGTGTGCCACGGTTTGCAGAGAACTCAGAGATGAGTATTAAAAGCAATAGCTACAACACATTGAGCCCAAACTGTGTAACATTTTACATGCATGCTGTCTGATCTTCACAAGAACCCCACGAGGTAAGTGGTTTTTCTCCCTTTTTTTGTAGATGTGGTAGCTGAAGCTAGTGGTGATTATGATGTCCCTAGTGGTACAGCCAGCATTCAAGAGAAGGTCTGTCTGCCACCAAAGCTTTGTCTTTATTACCCAGCTGTGCAAATAGTTTCTGCCCATAAAAGTGTTTACAGTGAAGACAAGCCTTGTACATGAATATTTGTTTCTTGCCTTTCACCCTCATTTGATTGCAGTTATCTACACTGGACTAAAGGACAGAAATCCTGAGAAGTTTGCATTTCATTCAAGGTGTTTGATCTTGGGAATGAGTTTAACATAGCTGAATGTTAGAAAGATGAACTCAGCAACTGAGTTTCGCTGAAGTAGTTTAGAGTAGGAAAGGGGAGAGTTGGGAGGAAGGGAGACTGGTGGTGGTGATTGTAATACCCCAAGGAGAGGCTTACATGTGATAAAGTGGGAATAGAATGGAAAAACAATGGTGTCGTGGAGGTAGAATTGATGGATGTTGGCACACAAGTTAACATAGCGTTCAGGAGAGGGAGGAGTTAAAGGAAAAACTTTTGTGGGCCTAAGAGACTCGTATTGCCATTAACAGAAGCAGGGACACATGAGGGGGAGGCAGGCTTTAAGGGGAATATCAGTGTAATTTTGGCCATGTTGAGCTTTAGGTAGCAGTGTTATGTCTGCTTACAGAGGTGGCCAATACAGTTCTGGAGCTGAGTTGAGTTGAGTCATACAGATTGTTTAGTTAGATTAAGAACAGGAACTGGCCAGGCGCAGTGCTTCAAGCTTGAAATCCCAGCACTTTGGGAGGCTGAGGTGAGGGAATTGCCTGAGCCTATGGGTTCGAGAACAGTCTGGGCAACTTGGTAAGACCTCATCTCTACAATAAATCAAAAAAATTAGCCAGGCATGGTAGCACACTCCTGTAGTTCCGGCTGCTTGGAAGACTGAGGCAGAAGGATCGCCTGAGCCCTGCAGGTCAAGGCTGCGGTGGCTGTGAGTGTGCCACTGCACTCCAGCCTGGGAGATGGAGTGAGACTCCAACTCAAAAACAAAAAAAAAACCAGGAACCTTGTGTTCATAAGATCTCAGGCTCAAAAGTGTTTTAGAGACTGTCAACTGATGATCGGGCAAACAAAATGTGGCATATCCACACAATAGAATATCATTTGGCCATAAAGAAGGAAGGAAGTACTGATATGTGCAACGTGATTAACCTTGAAAACCTTATGATAAGTGAAGAAGGTGGTCACCAATTGTACTGGCCACATAGTGGATGATTCATTTAGAAGAAATGTGTAGAATAGGTGAATTTATAGAAAGAAGATGAGTGGTCACCAGGAACTGAGGATAGGTTAATGGATTTGGATTTTATGAAAGTATTCTGGAATTTTTTGAGGGAAGATGAAAATGTTCTCAAATAAGAAAGTGATGATACTTGCCCAACCTTACAATATACTAAAAATTATTGAATTGTACACTTTAAATGGTGAATTCTATGGGCATGTGAGTGCTATCTTTTTTTAAAAATTGGAAGAGAACAATGAGCACAGAATCACCTGCTGTGTCCCCCTACTGAGTGATCCAATACCTTCGCCTCCATTTCTTGTCTACTCACACTGGAGATGGAGAATCGTCTCCTGTCATCAGGAACTTACTCTCTCGCCCAATAACCCATTCCGTTTTTGGAGGGACATCTAATTGGTGTCTGTGGCTTAGTAGGTAAAGAGCATGATCTCTGGACATCAAGCAGTCCTTGCCACTTGCTAACTTGTGTGACATTGAGAAAGTTGGTTACTTTCACTAAGCCTCAATTTCCTCATCAGCAAAATGAAAGTAATAATGGCACCTACCCTCACAGGGTTGTTGATGAAAATGAAGCAGTACATGGGAACTGCCTAGTACGCAGTAAACACTTGATACATGATGATAATTAGTTTTTAAACATTGTCTCTTGCATGCTCCTCACAATATGAAATACCTAGTCAGAGCTCAGTTACTACACTATTTTTTGATTTCCCAGTAGTCCAAAAAGTCTATTGTACCAAGTCAAAGAACGTAGGGCAGCGACAGCCAGAATGAGCTGTGAAAACGTATGGCTTGTTTTTATTGTTTAAGAATCTCGATCGGATCTAGTGATTAGGTCAATTTGCCAGCAATTTTGTGTTTCCCTTCGGGGGCATATGTGAACAGTGTTGTAAGAGATATGAGGTCTCTTTTGGGTCCCGACAGCTGCATGATGGCTGGTGAGCTTCGTATCTAATGATACGAAGAGTTGAGAGCAGTTTTACTTAGCACAAGACAGCTGATCTGAACCTTCCCAACACCCCTGCCCTCTTTGGTAACTAAAAGGTATCAACAGAAAGGTAGTTTGTATGTGTGTGAAAGTAAGGAGACGTTTCTTAGATTCTTGTGCTAACCTCCAACTTCTTATCCTTGTTTTGGCTAAGATGAGACAAGCATTATGAAATGGTGTGGCACCAAAAGCCCCGACAAGAGACAGTTTATTTAGGTTCAATCATCAAGAAGATTCGGGAACCTTTTACAAGCCATTTGTTGTATCATGTGTCTAGTGCACTCCTGATGTTAGCTGAAGATGTTTGGGTAATCTCTTGTATTGCTTCATAAAACACTGTAATAAACCCAACAGCAGCCGTCTTCAATAGCTCTGCACCAAGGGAGCATCCCTCCCGCCCCAGTCCCTCTGCTTCCTACTCCCCACCCCCTGCCTCATTCCACCCGCTGGGCAGCTGGAACTGCAAATCACTGGTGTTACTTGCAGGAGAATAAAATAACCTATATCTCCTCGCCTGTTTTTTTAGCTAGTTTGTTTTCAGATGTCAGGAATGTGAAGTATTTCCCCTCACCAATGTTTTAACCTTCTTGTTGATATTTATTCAGCTCCATTGAAGATACTTACTGTATTAAAGCATCTGCGGGGTCCATGGATGGGAGTGTAAATCTGAATTTCTCTCTGTTCTCTGGAGATGTCATAATCTTTCCTATTATCTGAGGTTATTGTTTTGCTAGGATATTAATGAGCAGTTTCTCGGCTGGAGTTATCATTGCTTCCCTCTTCCTTTAGCCCCCCAAACAGTCTTGAATTAACATGGAAACCAAGTTTAATTTCTTGACTCATCGCCTCTGGTCCTGAATTTCTTTCTCTGTTTCATGCCATTATCAATAATTTGGTACTTCCATCTGTCCATTATCCTCTGATCCTGCTTGCTGATAATGTGATTAACCCTCCCATCCATTGCTTTTTATTTACTTCTAAATTATTTCTGATAATGTGTGCTATATTTTCTTTATTTAGACCCAAGGGATAATTAGGGAAGAGAGCAGAACAAAAGATACTTTTTTTCCCACTCACCATGGTTTTGGATGAAACATGCTGGCCAGCGTGTCTTTTGTAACCAGGGAAGGTGCCTTTATATGCAAATCCGGATGTGTGCTGGTAGCTTGTTTACCTGACTTTGTGCTTAATGAGATTCTTCAGAGATTGTTACTTTGAAGTACTCCTTCTATTTTTATTATCTAACATTTATTAAATGTCAACCATGTGCTCTGTTACAAACACAAAGAATAGCATGGTTCTGTCTGGATGCAGAGTCTAGAATGCTTAGTTTCAGCCCTAGCAACTAAGGAAAAAAAAAAAAAAGTATGGTGGAAAGTGTATGTCATCCTGGGGAAATATTTTCAAAATACTTTCTATTAAATTAATAAACAATGGACCCTACCCCAGGGGAGACATATTTAAAACAAGACACATATATAAAACAAGGCACAAAATAAGAGAGAAATAAACAAAATACACTTGAACGTACTTTAAAAGGAAGGTTGGCTTTTACCTTAATTTTGACTCTTAATTCAAGTGATAGGTTACATTTTTCAGCTATTTTGGTCTCGCCTATGTTTTTCATTCTACAGAGAATGTTTTGATCTTTTCATTTGGCCCAAGGCAGAGCTGGTGACTTGGTTTAGTGACAAGAAAAGAGTTTGGAACTTTAAAAAGCCAGAGTTTGGACTTTAGCTCACTTAAGTGGCTGGCTGGTTCACTGAACGGTTTTGTCTCACGGGTTCTGTATGTATTGCGTCAGGATGGCCGTGGGTTGTTAAAATGTAACTGTAGTGGGAAGGGGTGATATTTTTATTTAAAATCAGAACAAAGAACTTTGAGGCTCATAATTTACTACTAAATAGGCTATTTTCCTATCTTTGAAATGAGGATAACACAACTCAGGGTTGAAATAGGAACAAACGTGAGGATGGCTGTGAAAACACCGTCTAAACTGAGAAGTGCTTTGCAGACTTATGCTCAGAATGTTTATTATTTCATCTGTACACATAGGTACGACATGTATCCAAATGTGTTTAACCATGCATTCAGGTTTATTTTATTTTTAATGACTAGTGGGCAGGAGCAGCAGCGCTGAGCTGACTGAAGCTAGTGGGGCCCACCGCGGCCGCTGTGGAGGTGCCCAAGGCAGTGTCGCCTGTGTGTGCCTTGGGTGGGGGGGATGAGTGAGATCCCTGGCAGGGGCCACTCCTGCTCACATGTGTGTCCAGCACTGAGGACAGGGCCAACACCTGGGAGCCCCTGAGTGATTGTTCACTAGATTCAACTGAAGGTTGAAAACAGCCCCAGGAATAGCCACTATTCTTTAATAAACCTTCCCCTAATTCACTTCTTTCGCCAACTACACTATGAAACAGATTCTTATATCACTACTGGAAAATAAAAAGCTTGTCTTTGAGAGTTGGGAGACAGAAGACTAACTTTCATTTTTGGTTGTTAAATGTATAGGTGTTTGTGTGTAAGTATTTTTGTCTGGGTCTACTTCTTTTGCTTTTTATTTTTCAATTAGTTTCTCTATTCCTCTTTCCCAGTCAATTTTTTTTTAAGATAGGGTTCTCACTTTTGTCACCCAGGCTGAAGTTCAGTGGCACAATCACTACGCACACTGCAGCCTTAACCTCCTAGGCTCAAGTGATCCTTCTGCCTCAGCCTCCCGAGTAGCTGGGACTACAAACATGTGCCACCATGCCCAGCTAATTTTGTATGTACTTTTTTTGTAGAGAATTCACTGTGTTGTCCAGGCTGGTCTTGAACCCGGGCACAGGTGATTCCCCCAGCTCAGCCTCCTAAAGTGCTGAGATTACAGGCATGAGCCACCATGCTCAGTTCCAGCCAAAATTTTAAGTCACCTTGTCACCTCAACAGAGGGTCTAATTAATTCACATTTGAAAAGCAGTGGGCTCCATCCCATATGGGTGGGGAGGAGGGTGGCTTGGAGTCAGTGTGTCTTCAGAGGAACAAAATGTCATTGTGCATGTGAGCTTTACCCAGGTGTTCGATGCTTGGAAATGCCTGAAGAAAACCACCCTTCCTCTAGCAGGAGGGGCAGTCTGACTCCAAGCGTAGAAGTAGAAGCTTTATTGAGATACTTTTTCACTTTTACTCCACTGTTTTCACTCCTGAATGCATATGCGTGTGTGTGTTATAAGAAGGCCATTTTAAAAACAAGCATAATGTTCATCTATTCAAATTGGTCTCATTTTGGAACTGTCTTCCTTTCAAGTAAATATATTCTCTATTTTAACTAGGTCATTAATGTGGTTTACCTGCTAACACTTTCATGTGTCAATAGCATTACTTTTGTCAATAGAGCCCTTAAGTAATGATTACCTTTTCTCTAGTATCTTCAGTGCATTTAAAGAAAAGTGCCCATACACGTAAACATTAAAAGGGCCAGATACTTAAAGCAATTTTTTACTTTCAGCAAGAAGTGTTACATTTCTCCGAAGATCCAGATTTCCCTTTAGCCTTGGGTCAAGGAGATAGACTGAGAATACCAGAATGTGGAGGCGGAAGGTCCCTCTTCCGGCCTCCTAATCCACTACTGGAATGCCCTCTAAGGCATTCCTGGTCTATGGCCATCTATCTGCTTGTATCCTTCCAGTGCTGGGGAGCTCATTATCTCCTGAGGCAACTCATACATTCTGCTTTGAGCTAAAATCCGCCTCTGTAACTGCTCTTTATAGGTCCTGGTTGTGGAGCAACACAAGGAAGATCTTAAATATTTGAAGATAGCTACCCATCTTCTTTGAGTCTTTTTCCAAATTAAGACAACTAAATTCTTTTAAGATTTTTGCCTGAAATCTGGTAGAACAAGAATGGATGTTAAACTCCGGCCACAAACAAAACTCTTGCCATCACCGCAGCTAGCTGGGAAAGCATCTCTTGAAGTATTCCAATCTCGGGCGTAGCCTACTCTCTGGTATCATTCTCGAATGGAACCCATCCCTCATTTAGCTGGAATAAGTAAGACATCTGGGTGAATGGAAATCCTGCTGTCTTACTCTCTTTGCTTTCTGAATTTCTCGAGAGAGCACAAACTCCTCAAAATTGCTATGAGATAGAATGTAAAGGTTTTCTTTTAGAAGAGAAAATGCATGAGACTATAAGCTTTTGGAAAACAGAAATCATGTCCAATTTTTCTTCTGTCCCTATAGTGCCTAATACTGTACTGTATCTGGCAGATAGAAGCTGTTCCGTGAATTATTGCTCTATTGAGCAATAATGGAAACTGGCCAGTATTATGTTGGAGTACATATGATGAAATATAGATGTATATCTAAAAAAAAATCTGTAAATACATATGTGTGTATATGCATATATACATATAAGCACATTCATACAATATATATGCACACACAGGGTTTTCCTTCTAATAACCTTTATAATGTCCCTGTACTAGTTCATCATTTATAGGAAGACTTACATCACTCTTCAGACAAAACTATACTCTGGATAAATTGCAAATCCTAAACACCTGGGGTGATTTGAGAACTGCCACCTTATTTGTGATATTCTGGGGTTGCTACATCGAGACTGACCCTTTTCTCTGTACCTTCCACTGCTAGAGGGATGATGCTTTGCTCCCAGGTGGAAAATGCCACCCAGTTCCTCGCCCCTCGCCTTTGACCCCCAACTTTCTGAATTGCCATAGGTCACATACCCCTCCTCCACCCCCACCCAGCCTGCAAGCCTTCACTGTGACCTTGCAACTGAGTCGATTGTACACAAAATACCATACGAAAAAAACCTGATGTCAGGACAGACCACAACTGTTAGAAGGAGAACAAATGTCCTACTCTATAATATCTCTTACTTGACTATGAACGCTTAGAGGACAAGCCCAGATTTGTCTGGTTTTCTATTTTGTCTTAGGTGCCTGGCACATAATAGGCACCGAAGGTTTCTTGAAGAACTAATTGCCACGGTAGCTTATCTCCTCTGCAGAGTAGTAAATGGAAACTGAGCCACGTGGCGGGAATGCATTAGGTTCTCAGGGTGAGAGCAGGGCTGCAGAATAAGATGCAGGCTGTATTCTGATCATGGACAATCCAAATGTTTCTCTTAATTTCAGTGTGAGCAGTATTCTTTATGCCTAGACTAAGAAACTGAAGACAGGCGATGCTGTGGGAAGGGAGCTGTGACATAATAGAGTTGTCAGTGGGGATGGGGCTGTTCAGCGTGAGATGTAGCCTTTGCAGCCAGCTACATTGAATTACGTGCTGGCTGTGAGACTTGGGTATATGTGACGACTAAACTCAATGCACAGTTATCTGCCCTTTGTCAACACTTGTCCATGGTATCATCAGGTAAAACCACTGCCTATTGCATTCTGCAAGACATCAGCAAAAATAAAAAACTATTTCTCCTTCTAACTTCAAATTCTACTTCAAAATTGGTTCTGTTTAGACATTGGCTTTAGGAATGAACGATTTATCCTTCAAACGGGACAAGAAGGACACAGAACTTCTTTTAAGCTGGAGTTTGTTAAGTGCTCTGGCAGGATCGGCAAATTTTAATCCTGCTTGGCAATGTGGATATGCAATCAGGCTCTTGCATCCTTCAACCTCACATTCCTCAAATGTGAACCCCAACTTCCGCTTGGGTTTGGAAAGAATTCAGACCTAGCAAGAACCCATAGTTGCATACTTGCCGGTTAGGGGATTTCATCTGACTCATCTGGACCCAGGACAGCAGCAAATTTGATTTGCCAGAGTTGCGGACCTCACTAATCCCCCCTCTCTCTCTTAGTTTACTCATTCAACACATTCACTAAGCACTGTGCTGTTCATAGAGTTGTTTTAGAAAGTCTATACTCTCATTATGAACCTTCAAAGGGACCTTTGGAAAAGCAACGGTAGGTAAATTTAAGATCAAGTATTCTGAGTTCGTGTATCTACCTGAGGCAAATACAAAGAAGGGAGATGCTAAAATATAAATCCAGGAGGACAAGTTCACAGTCTATTAGTGAGAGCAGACATGAAACAAGTAAGTGATCATAAACTCTAATTAGTGCAAGAGAGGTCCAGAGAAGGGAGTAATTAATTCTGTTGGGAAGGGACTAGATAGTGAGGTACAAGTAACTTCTAGGAGAGGTTTCCTAAACCGAGTTTCTTAACTGAGATAAATAGGAACTTGCGTTCATTGTGGGGGGCAAGATGGGGGTTCCAGGCAGAATTCAGTGTGTTAGAGGCATGAGACGGGAGGTCCAGAGAACTTGAAGCCATTTGGCATTAATGGAATATATCGAGATGGGCAGAGGTGGAGGATGGGTGAGGCAGGAGAAGCAAGCAGGGACCTTGTATGCTATACTAAGAACTTGTGGACTCAATTTTACCTTACAGGTCCTATAGGATCATGACAGGGTCATAAGCTAGGATGTGAAGTGGTAAAGCTGGTTTTAGACTTAATACTCTGGCAGCCAATTGTGGGTATGTTGGGAGAGCCAGTCTAAAGGCAGGAAGATCAGTTAGAAGACTGTTGCAATAGTTAGTAAGATGTGGTGACATGATGGTGGCATGTACCACTCAGCAATGTGACAGCAAGTCACCTGCTCACTGTGTGCCTCCACTGGCCCCATCTATGAAGGGGGATGGCGATGAACTTGTGATGAACCTTCAAGAGAACCTATGGAAAAGACATGGAAGGTAAACTGATGAGCAGGCATTCTTAGTGGTTATACCTGAGGCAAACAGAGGGAAGAAACTAAAAATAAACCCAAGAGAACAAACTCCTTTCTGTGGGCTCCAGCTACCAGACAGCTTGGATCCACCAGACTCCACCATGGCACCCATGCACCGTGAACCGTGTGTCCAGCACGGCACAGCAGCAGGCTGCGAGGCCTGCTTCAGAGGAGAGGGTTCAGTGGAGGGAGTCCCACAGCCCAAGCTGTGCCTTGTCACGCAAGGGAGCAGCCTCCCAGCAGGCCTGGCTCACTGCCCTCTGACATCCCCCTTCTGTGGCTTTCCAAAGTGATCTGGGCCTACCCTCCCACCCCTAGAGCTGAGCCTGTAAAGTCAGCCTGCTTGGATTGAATTTTGATTGACAAGTGGCACTGAAATTAAGGAGGTGGAGAACGAGGAGTATTTCCAGAGAGCAGCTAGCAGCAGGGGAAGACACAGGCGAGCAGTGGGGACAGCCGGTATGGGGCTAAAGGCGGCTTCTTGGACCTCGTGGCCCACCCTCTGACTCCCAATAGTGCAAGAGATGCCTCGCACTGGTTCTTGTTTCATACCTGTCTTTAATGCACTGAACCCTGCCTCCCACAATGAACACAAATATGAACCCAAGTTCCTATTTACTTTTCCTGCTAGACGTCTCTTATACCTCACTATCTAGTCCCTTCCCAGCAGAATTAATCACTCCCTTCCCTGGTCCTCTCTTGCACTAATTAGCATGGGGACTTGCTTCTGGGGCAGAGGCCTTGAGAAACAAAAAGAAAGAATCGTTCTTGCAAGAAGGGGAGAAACTGGGATCCTCACTGGGCCACAGCCAAGGTGGCCTCCAGAGCCACCAGCCTCTGACCTGCCAAAAACCCCTCCCACTTCCTTGGTTAACAGGATGAGCTCCCCCGGCAAAAGAACATGATGAGGCATCTCATGTGTATAGTACTTCTCTTTCCAAACACAGTGAAAAAGGCCAGGGAGATCCATGCTGGGCATTTCAGAGTGAGAAGCACTTTCAGAGATCATCTAGTCTGCTTCCCTTGCTTTTATTTTTATTTTTTAATTAAAAACAATTTTTTTTTTAGGGACCAGGTCTCGCTATGTTACCCAGGCTGGTCTTGAACTCCAGGGCTCAAGCAACCTTCCCGCCTTGACCTCCCAAAGTGCCTGGGATTACAGACGTGAGCCAGCCTCCCTCACTTTTAGAGATGTGGAAACAAACTTTTAGAGATGTGGAAACAAACTCAGGGAAGTACATTCATTTGCCTGATCACAGGGCTGGCCCTCCCTCCTCCCAGCCCTGTGTTCTTCTGCACAGGCACCTGCTGCTGTTCTGTCCCTTTCATACAGGCGGGGAGGAGTTCCAGCATGCCGGAATCGAGCTTGAATTAGAAGTTAGTTCTGTGGAGCCCATTCACCCCAGGATGCCACTGGCTTACAGGACATTATAAACGTTAACAAGTTTCCTTCTCTGTAAAATGGGATTAGTGTCACCTTTAACAACTACCTTGCAAAGCTGGCACAAAGGTTACTGGGGATCACACTTGCATAGGTGGTGTAGCCTGGGCACACAGAGGTGCTAAATAATGTTTGGCTGGAGAAATGGGGCCCTGGTCCCATATGGTAACGCCCCTCCGGAAGGAGCATTCCCCCTGCCCAGTGTGTGGAGGCGGAGGAGGGAAGACAGGACTCCGGTGACCCGCCGTTCTCCCTGAAGCCCAGTGCTGGCCAGTGAGAGCCACGAAACAAGTAAGTGACCAGAAACTCTAATCAGCGCAAGAGAGGTCCAGAGAAAGGAGTGATTCATTCTGTTGGGACGGGACTGGAGATATGAGAAACTTCTAGTAGGAGAGGTTTCCTAAACTGAGTTTCTTAACTGAGGTAAATATGGACGTGTGTATCTGCACATCTGTGGGGGACGGGGTGGGGAATTCTAGGCAGAATTCCCCGGGGAATGCAATATCCTCCAATATCTACTGTGCAGATAAGATCCTCACATGCCCAAGACCCATCCAAATAAGTCTGGGTTCAAATTCTTTAGAGTTTTATGAGACTGTGGCGGTGCGGATGGTTGGGTGTGGGGGTACAGACCGCTGAAGGTGGGACGGCTGGCGTGATTAGTCTGGTGGCCTGCCCAAGACAGCGGCCCTGTGGCTTAGAAAAGAGGAGCAAGTAGAGTTGAAGAGGTCCCATGCCCCTCGGGCCTCCTCCTGTCCCCCCAGGGCCCTCTATTCCGCAGCCGCCTCCCGAGGGCTGTGCCAGGATGAGCCCGGCGGCCCCCTGGTCCTGCTCCTGCCACCTGTGTGCTCCTGGGCTGCTCCCTTCGGCTCTCCCAGCGTCAGGGTCCTTAACCGGAACATGAGATGCCAGCCCTTCCAGGACGTGTACCCATAAAATAGTGCCCTGAAGCCCAAGGCAAGTGTTGCTCTTCCGCCTCCAGGAACGATGAGGTGTAGCCTCCGTCTGGGAAGCCTCCAACCGGCTCTCCATCTTCAGCGCCACCGAGGCCGCCCGCAGTCTCTTTCGGAGCCGGGCACGCTCGTTCCTCGCGCTGTTCCCCAACCGCCACCAGGAGGCGCCGTTTGCCCGCCGAAGCCGGCCGGGCGCCTAACTCCTCAGGGCCGGGGCGGGCTGCCCCTTTGCGCAGGGCGGTGGAGGGTGCGGGCTGC
>NW_007184864.1:40328-61707 GCF_000164805.1 Carlito syrichta
AGCTGATTGAGATTCTCTCCAGTGAGGACTGGCAGGGCTGTGAGGACTGGCAGAGCTCAGACCTGGCCAGGGTGGAGGGCGTGCAGGCGACAGCTGGGACAGGGGGTGCAAGGCGCTGAGAGCACCTGTGTCTCTTTCCCTGGCTCCCTTGAGCTGAGCGAAGTGAGGGGAGGAGTTGGAGCCCGGGGAGAGTTGGCTGAGGGCCTTGGGGTGGGGGAGGAGGCGGCCAGGGGGCTGAGCCAGGGCCCTCTGGCCCGTCTGCCTGGCAGTGGTGGGGCAGTGCGGGCTGAGCCGCTCCTGGGCTGGACCTTGGGTGGCACGGCTCTTGGCATCTGTACTTGATGCTGCCATCTTCCTCCTGGTGCTGTTGTTTGGTGATGCCACGCGGTGCCACCTCCCTGCCTCCCTCCAGTGGCTCTCCTGGGCATGTCTCCCAAGGGTCTGGAAAGAGGAGGGGAGCTCCGGGCTCGGCTGGGCCCCTTTGCCACGCAGTGTGCACCTGTCAAGATCAGACCAAGAGATCTGAGGACCCACCAAGAGGACTGAGCCCTGCGAGGAACAAAGAGAACTCCCTGCACTTTCACTCTCTGTGGGTCACCTGGTGGTAGTGACACTTCTAGGAGCACCTGGAAACAGCTGGCACGGTATTCCCGGGGATAAGGCCGTCTGGGTTGGCAGGGGGCATGTGAGAGAGAAACCCGGCCCTGCCTGGCTCCCTTTGAGTCTGTGCTTGCGTGATGGGGCGAGGGGCCTGGAAGGTTGACTGCACCCCGGTCCCACCGGGGAAGAAAGGCCCTGGAACTCCACTGGGCATCGCCGGGCTGGCCTTCTTTGCCGGAGCTGCGGCTCATGCTTCATCATTAATCAGGTTGATTATTTTCCTCACTGGCTGGATGTGTTTCTCAAGGTCACGACCCTTCGGAGAGTTAATCTAATATGCACACATTACAGTGTCTGGGTTTGTTTAATTTTCCATATTTTGTTCATTTCTGGCAGCCCAGGCTTGCCCACCAGCCTCCTGCCTGTGTCACCAGCTCCGCCCCCCATCCGCCTCTGGGCCTCCCTCCTGGGACCCAGAGGCTGCCCTGGTTCCTCACAGGTGGGGAAGAGGCAGGGGCTGGTGGGGGGAGGGGTTGGGCAGCGGTCTTGTTGTTTGTGTTCTTCCCATCCCCCCATCCCAGACGGCCGTGGTTGGCTGACATCTTCCCCAGCACCGAAAGTTCTTCCGAGAGACTGGGTCTGCTTTGTGCTCTGGCTTTCCGGTTTGCTTTTCCCTTCGGATGGAGAGGGAACTTTGGTGTCCTGGGAGAGAAGCGGAGCCTCTGGGGAGAAGGTCCCAGGGGGTTCTGGATAGGGGAGCACAGCTCTCCAGAAAGGGAAGGAAGGACGGGGTGACCGGCTGGGGAACTGCTCGGAAAGCAAGAGAGGCCGCGAGTGGGAAGCCTGCGGGCGTGTGACTGGTGAGGGTGGGCAGCGCCGTGCGTGTGTGGGAAGAACCCGTCTCTTGGTGTTTCTGCGTAGTACTAATCCCTTATGTGTGTATCGAGTTCTGCAGCGTTCCAGATGCCTTTCAGAAAAATTACTTCATTTGATCTCCACTACAGCCCTACAAGCATTTGATCCGTACTACAAACAGCCCTGGAAGGAGGTATTATTGACCCACAGAAACTGAGGTTCAGAGAGGTTAAACGACTTACCCAGGGCTCCACGGCTAAATCAAGAAGCCTCTGGACTCTCAGTCCAGTGCTTTTGGGTGACTTCTTGTTGCTCTTTAGGTCTCAGCTGCTCAGTGCTCAGACAGCCAACCCTCTGCCCATCCCCGTCTCAGTTCATCCCCTACATTCTTTCCAATATCAGCCCAACCCTTTCCGCCTCCGTGGGGGGCTGACTGTTTTGGTGCCCCAACTCAGGCCTGGCGGATTCTCTGTTTTGCATGTTCCTCAGGCCTTAGACTGGCTGCCTGGGTGTCCCACCATCCCTTGGGACCCAACTGGCCCCCCGCCACCCCAGGTCAGCACTGCCTCTTGCCTCGCCCTTGCAGAGAGAGCTGCAGGGTCTCCCCAGGCATGCAACCTGAGCACCTTGGACACCCCCACTTTGTTCTCCAGCCCTCTCAGTTCTTTCGGGTCATTTTATTTTTGCTTTTGCGCTGCCACTGTCCCCACTTGGGCCATTAGCTGCCCACCCCTGGTCTGTGGTATCGACAGCTTCCTCACTGGGCCTCCAGCCTCTGCTTCTAGACCCTGCTTCCACACCTGTCTTCCCCCAGAGGATGGTGCATCACACGACGGGCCCAGGCTACTGGATGCAGCAGATGCCTTCCCTTGGAAGGGAGGAGGGTCCTCCATATGCTGGCCCCAACTTTAAGTCACATTGTGGTGTCTGGCATGGTCCGTCCCCCTCCCCACCCCAGCCCCTGCATGTCCCTCCTCTCTTGTGTCCATCCACACCTTGCCCAGCCTCCAAGGTGCCACTGGAAGGGTTCCCAGCTCCAACTGCCAAGTGTCAGGCAGACCCAGGCTTCTGTCCTCGCAGGGTCCCTGTGTGACGCTGGATAAATTGCTTGGCCTCGTTGACCCTCACCTTCCTCACCTATAAAATGGGGATCATCTCACCTGCTTTAGAGGGTGGGCGGCAGCAGGGCGTGTGAGGGGGAGTGTGATTTGTCCGTGGGAAGGGTGGCCTGCATGGGTGTCCAGGGCATGATCCTGGGCAGCCTCTTCTCCACTCCTCTGTGGGCTGGTGTAGCTCCCGGCTCCTGCGGGCGTTGACCATTCGCTGTCCCTGTTGTCCCCCGCCCGGATGACTGACGCCTTTTGGAGCAAGGCCTTTTTACCTCCTTCCACCTCTGGAGAGCAGGTGCTTCCCTCCTCCGTCGGGCACTCCGGCCCTGTTCACAGCAGGGGCAGAAGAAGTAGTTGTTGCTTGATTATAACATTTTGTTACATAAAATAGGATATGCCTTACATTTAGCAAATCCAATATGAAAAAGAAAAAGCCAACTTATACCACCCTGCCAGGCTAGGTAAATTATAGGAAGGCAGGAAGGAAGGAATCAATTTAACATCGTATTGACTGCATGCCCTGCTTGCTTTGCTCAATCACCCCAGTGCCCTGAGTCAGCTGTGAGTATCTGTTTTTTTGCAGGTGGGGAAAGGCGGTCCTGGGGGCCCTGTGGCGTCACACATTCTGTCCCATGTCACAGACCAGTAAGTGCTGCAGGACCCCAGCTTCTTCCCCTTACACTTAGGCATCATTTGCTTTGAAATGCGGGAAGGAGGCACCTTTCCATCCATCACAGGTTTTCTTTAAACAACTGGGCAGTTAATCTTTTGCACAGAGCCCAGCAGGGACTGGGTAGCCACTGCGTCCCCCATTGTGGGACAGGACCCCATCTCCTGCAAGTGTCTGACATGAGTGGATAGCATGCCGAGACACCCTTTCTCTGGGAACATGGCATGCAACGTTGAGATGCATCAAGGCAGGTGGTCAGACACACTGGAGCCGGCTGGGGGACCCTAATGGAGGAGGAAGGACTCAGAGTGAGGAGGGGCTGCACAGGCAGAACGAGGGGAGAGACGGTGCTCTGAGGACTGGGCGAGTGGGCAGAATGGATGGGGCAAGTGAGGTGAGTCCTGTCTGCAGCAGAAGGCTTGAGTCAGGGTGGATGGGGTGGGTGGAACTGTGGATTCAAGAGGACCTTGAATGCCAGGGAGAAAAGACTCAGGTCAGTGCAGCAGGCTTGGGAGAGCAATTGAAGATTCTTGGGCAGAGCAGTGCTGTGCCAAAGGGGGAGATGAGGGCCAGGCGGGGGTGATGGCAAGAGGGGGGGTATGTTTGAATGACATTTCCAAGGAACAGCAGAACGTGCCAACAGATTGGGTGCAGCAGATGAAGGAGCTGGAAGTGTTGGAGATAACTCTCTGTGATTTCCAGTCCCGGGGACCAAGGGAATGGTGATGCTGCTTTCAGAAATAGGGAAGCCAGAGGGGGATGTGGGTGAGGGGAGGTGACGGGTGTGCTCCTAGCCGCGTCGGGAGGTGAGACTAGAGAGTTGGGGATGACCCGCCTGGCCCTGGAGCTCCTGGCGGCGGCTATACTGTCTCATGCCAGTGGGCCATGGGGCATGCGTGCTGAGGGGTCAGGTCTAAGGCAAGTCTGCGCCTCAGTCTCACCTCCCCAGCCTCCTGCAGCCTGCACTGCCCTCCCACCGTGGCACCAGGACCCTGTGCCCAGCGTTCCCTGCTCTGGAAGTTCCTGCGTCTGAGTCTGTCGCTGCCAGGGGTCAGGAGTGGGGCTTCCGTCCAAGTGGCAGGGACCCATGTGCTTTGCTTATTGAGGTGTCCCTGGAGCTCGTGCAGAGCAAGTGTTTAGTCCATGTTCCATTCGAGGGGCCTCAATTCTTGTTTCTTGGAGAGAGAAATTCACAGGCTGGGAGGGTGAAGGGAAGAGGAGCACTGTGCGGGCCTTAGACTTCCAGGAACAGGGTGTTTGTGGTTCCTCAGGTAGGCCCCACTTCCTGGTGTCTGGGACCCCCTCCTCTCCTTCGTGTCCAACCGCTTGGCGCCAGCTTGTGTGGCCAAAGTGAGGCTGGCCACCGTTCCCCACAGCGAGGTGAACCCCCAGCCTCGCCCACCTGTACGTTGGGGAGCAGTTTGCACAGGGGAGGAGGGAAAACCAAGTGGGAACAGTGATGGCTGTCCTTGGTACTGCTGGGTGTGTGGAGAGGCGACAAGGAAGCTGGTGTGCCGAGTCACAGTGGGCACCTCGGGAAGGGGGCCACCTAAGAAGCAGAAAAGCCAGGCTACTGATTGCTGCCTCAGTTTCCTCTCTGAGAACACAGGAGCATAGTAAACTCTACAACTTGGAGTTCCCGTTTCAGTGAGATGATCCTGTGAAGAACCCTGCCTCAGCCCCCAGGACGGGGAAGGGAGGGGCCAGCCCCTCAGGACAGGGGAGTCATCCTGGTGGCCTGGGAGGGTGATTAGGGAGTAGACACGTGTTTGGAATTGGAGTTTAAGGGCCAGAGTTAAAGAGGAGGATTTAATAGAATGAGAAATCAATAGCCCAGAGGAGGTTAAGATGTGTAAGTGAGAGGCTGGCTGCAAGGCACACTTAATAAAAAAGAAAAGTTGAGGACGGTGTGGGAGCTGGAGACACGTCTTGGGGCAGGGACGCCGGCATTGGCTAGTGTCTGCTCTGCTTGTTCTTCAGCCTGGGGAGGCTCCCAAGAGGGGAGGCCATGTTCTGGGAGTGAAGTGAAGGGCACTGTCTACTTCCCTCTCCCTGTCGATGGGGCCTGGGTGGGCGCCTCTGTGGCTCCCCTGGAGGCTGCATGGTACAGTGGTTGGCCACTTCTGGATCAGATGCACACTACACAAATCCTAGCTCTTCCAGTGCCGGCAGCGTGGCTTCGAGCACAGAGCTAAACACTCGCACTCCCGACCTCTGGGAATCTCAGCAACGTGGCAAATGCTCAGTCAATGGTAGTAGTCGTTATTGTTAGAAGTATTACTGTGGCTGGCAGAGTGGCATATGCCCGTAATCCTGACACTTTGGGAGACCAAGGTGGGAGGATGGCTTGAGGCCAGGAGTTGGAAACCCTGTCTCTAATTTTTAAAAAAAGTATTATTATGTTTTCATCCTTATAGTGTCTCTCCTTACCCATCCAGCCATCCGGTTCATAAGACTCTATAGAGTAATGACCCTAGCAAGGTTGTGAGAGGAAGGGGGTTTGGAGCATCACCCTTTTGGGAGGCAACAGAACCTTTTAAAATCAGAAAAACCTGCAGTGGGTTTAGTCCAAGCCCCAGAAAGAGGAGGGTCCTGAGGGCCCTAAGGCCCCAGGCGGTTAAGTCGCTTGTCTAAGCCATACAGCAGGACTGGGGGATCAATCCAGAGCTCCAGGCTCCCCAGGTTATGTCTTTTACAGGGTCTTGTGTCCTCCCATGCAGAAAGGAAAGGGCTGAAAAAAAGAGACTTCAATGAATCATTTGGTTTAGTTGTGGCATCCAAACAAAATCAGACTATAACAAGCAGGTAGATGATTTAGATTCTTTAAGGCATTAGAGGGACTAGACCGTGAACTCCTTGGGGACAAGGATAGGACCTTGCATTTGTGTCTCTAACACTAGGCTGACCCATGAAGTGAATTCAGCAATAACAACAATGACAATAATAATAGTTAATATTTATTAAATGCTTATTATGTGCCAGGCATGAGGCAAAGTGCTTTCAACATATTATCTTAGTTAATCCTATTAATAACTGCTTTGGACTAAATGTTTATGTCCCCTTCAAATTCATATGCTGAAATCATTTTTTATTTTTGAGTTGGGGTCTCATTCTGTTACCCAGGCTGGAGTACATGGCACCATTATGGCTCACCACAGCCTCAACTTCCTGGGCTCAGGTGATCCTCTTGCCTCAGCCTCCTGAGTAGCTGGGACTATAGGCACGTGCCACCATACCTGGCTAATTGTTTAAATTTTTGGTAGAGATGGGGATCTTGTTATGTTGCCCAGGCTGGTTTCGAACTCCTGGGCTCAAGCAGTCCTCCTGCCTCAGCCTCCCAAACTACTGGGATTACAGGCGTGAGCCACTATACCTGGCCCATGTATTGAACTCTTAACCTCCGAGGTGATGGCATTAGGAAGTAAGCCATTCGGGAGGTTAAGTCATGGGGACAGAGCCCTCATAAATGGGATTGTGTCCTTACAGAAGAGAATCCACAGAGCTCCCTCGCCCTTGTACCATGTGAGGACATGGTGAGAAGGTGCCATCTGTGAATCAGAAAGCCCCCACCAGACACTGAATCTGCTGGTGCCTTGGTCTTGGACTTCTGAGCCTCCAGAAATATGAGAAATAAATTTCTGCTGTTTACAAGCTACCCAGTTTATGGGTTTATTTTATGTGGGTTTTTTTTTTTTAGACAAGGTCTTGCTCTGTTTTCCAGGCTGGAGTGCTCACTGCAGCCTTGAACTTCTGGGCTCAAGTGATCCTCCCATCTCAGCCTTCCATGTAGCTGGGACTATAGGTGTGGGACTCTACACCTGGCTAGCTTTTTTATTTTTTGTGGAGATGAGGTCTCGCTGTAGTGCCTATGCTGGTCTTGAACGCCTGGTCTCAAATGGTCCCCTACTTCAATCCTCCCCCCTCACATCTCCCACAGGTGTGAGCCACCATACCTAGCCTTATGGTATTTTGTTATAACAGCTGGACTGAACTAAGATTATAACCTTAAGGTACTTTTATTAGACCCATTTTACAGATGAGGAAGCTGAGATTCAGAGCTGATGATGAATTAGCCCAAAGTCCTGTGGCTGGTAGGAAGCAGAATTGGAATTTGTACCCAGGCAGTCTGATTCCAAACTCTGGCAGTAATTCTTGTGTGCAGGCATGTATGCACAAGCGTATGTGAAGTTGGCACTGATCCGTCCCTAATTTCCTAGACTCCGCCCCTCACACCCGCACTACTTTTTCTGCTCCTCATCTCTTAGGCAAGGCAGCCACAGTTCATTTCTAGAGCTGCCACCCCGGAGCCAAACCCGTCCAACCTGTGCAGCTGCCGGCTGGCATGGAGAGCTAGCTGGGATCCTCCACGCTTTCCCCAGGCATTGACATCCATTGCCTGTCTTCTCTGACCCACAAGTGAGAGGGGCACTGGCAGTACCGGGGAATCGATTAAAGACCAGCCTCCAGTTGCAGTCCCTGAGTCGTGTGCCAGTCTTTTCTATCATGGAGGACATGCAGGGAAGGGCCTGGGGTGGAGGCAGGAGAAAGGCAGTAGCTAGAAGCATGGATGAGACCCTCTCCCAAGCCGCCAGGTCTGACCATTGATGGCGCTTAGGTGAAACAGGACTCCAAGAGGTGTCCAACAACCCCAACCTGCCAGGATCAGCCAGAGTGGGGCTCCTCTTCCAGGGGCCTGGCTAACTGGCCCAGCCGCCCAGGGTTATCTGCTGGGAAGCAGCAGGAGTGGGATCTCACTGGGGTCTTGGGCTCTCAGCAGTATGGCAGGGAGTCCCATGTTGTAATTGCATCCCCCAGCCTAGTGCGGCTCATGAGCGCATGACGGAATAACGTCCCTAGCAAGGCTGCCGATAGGACCATGCTTGGGATACCTCTTTTTGCAGGCAGCAGAGGCATTTTCAGAATTAGAGAAAACTAGAGTGAGTTTGGGTGGGCGGGGGAGCAAAGGACCTGTGGAGTTATTTCTGGGTGGGAGGTCAGCACAGCCTTGCCCTTAGGCTGAAGTTGCAGTGTCTCTTTCTTTCTCTTTCTTCTCTCCTTCCCTCCCTCCCTCCCTCCTTTCCTTTTTTTGAGTCAGAGTCTTGCTCTACCACCCAGGCTGAAGTGGTGTGATCATAGCTCACCACAGCCTTGAATTCCTGGGCTCAGGTGATCCTTCCACCTCAGCCTCCCAAGTAGTTGGGACTATAGGCATGCACCACCATGCCCGGCTAATTTTTTTTTTTTTTGGTAGGGAAAGGTCTAATTATGTTGCTTAGGTTGGTTTCTAACTCCTGCTCTCAAACAATCCTCCTGCTTTAACCTCCCAAAGTGCTGAGGCAGTGTCACTTTCTGATGTGTAGTGACATGCTCAAAGACTTCTTATATTCTTGGCGATTCTGCCTCTCCCCCAAAGAGTTCACAGGGCCACAGTTCTGAGAGGCACATGTGGCAGTTGAATATCTTATCCCAGACTCTCGGAATTTCAGTAACTGGCTGAAAACTACATCGTCATTTGACTGGGAAGTTGGATCCGGATGCAGGACCCCTGCCCCCTGCCCAGGGCTATGTCACTACCCAGTGCCTTCCAGCTTGCACAGTGGTAGAGGTGGCAGGCCTTGGGAACACCTGCTTTTCCCCAGGGAACACCTGCTTTTCACACAGGATAAAGCAGCATTTGTCCAGTCATGATAATGCCCAGCTTAGGCTGGAAGACTGAAACCCAGGGAGGTTAACTCCATCAGCGAATCTTACTCTCGAAAGGAACTTGAAATCATTACACTTGACATCCTGCCTGATGCTTCCACACACAGAATCTCCTATGGACGATTATCCAGCCTTGCTGCTGCCCCTTCTCTGCTTCCTCCTCCTTCCCTGCTCCTGCAAGCTAACATGAGGCCAGGCACTGTTCTGGATCTTTATATGCATGAAGTTGGTCCTCCAACAATTCCATTGAGTAGATACTATTGTCTCACTTCATACAGAAACAAACAGAGCCGGGCTCGGTGGCTCAGCCTGTAATCCCGCGCCTTTGGGAGGCTGAGGTGAGTGGATTGCCTGAGCCCGCGGGTTTGAGACTGCCTGGGCGGCGAGACCTCATCTCTACAGTCAATCAGAAATTAGCCGGGTGTGGTAGCACATGCCTGTAATTCCGGCTACTTGGAAGGCTGAGGCAGAAGGATCGCCGGAGCCCAGCAGGTCGAGGCTGCGGTGGCCGGGAGCGGCCACTGCACTCCAGTCTGGGCGACAGAGTGAGACTCAAACTCAAAAAAAAAAAAAAAGAAACAAACAAACAAACAGACCCAGGAGATCATGTAGCTTGCCCGTGGCGATGTACTAGCTGAGCCGTAGAGCTGGGATGTGAATTA
Organism: Carlito syrichta; assembly: GCF_000164805.1. Taxonomy (NCBI): domain Eukaryota; kingdom Metazoa; phylum Chordata; class Mammalia; order Primates; family Tarsiidae; genus Carlito; species Carlito syrichta. The sequence goes on from NW_007184864.1 coordinate 49,928, forward strand.
GGTAACCTGGGCCATACCCTAGTTGGGCAGCTGTAAGGAGGAAGTGTGTGAAAGTACCCAGTATACTGTCTGGCACAGAGAAGGTGCTCTGTCTATGTGAGTCACTTCCAAGGGTACCAGAAGACCTTTACCTTGGCTGAGCCAAATCTACTTCCCAGGGGCCCTCATTCTGCACCTCCTCGGAGTCCCTTCCAGCTTTCGGCGTGTGAGGACACCTAATGGGTAAGGGACAGAGCCAACATTCAGTTTCATCCTGCTGGGTTCCAAGACCCTTCCCCACACCGAAATCCCTTGACCAAGAAGATGACAGCTGAAGGTGCTCAGAGAAATGTCCAAGACTGGGACTTGCCTCTGGAGCCACAAGTTGGTTCATTAGCATATACCTCTAGAGAACCTCCTGTGTGTCAGGCACTGCCACACTGTGGGTACCGGCGGGCTCACCCTGAGGCTGTGCCTTTACAAAACGTGTGCACAAATACCTACCAAATCCTATCAGGTGCCAGATTGGGGCTGGGGTTCTGGGAGCTGGGGACTCCTAGGGGAACTGCTGCTCCTGTAAGCTGCTAGAAGGCTGGGTGATGCTGCAGACACCCTATTAAGGACCAGAGTCTCAGATGACCCACATCTAAAGGGCACAGAGTGGGTAACTGGGTACAGGAGGCTCACCAGTTTATTTGAGCTAAAATAGCACCAACCGACTGACTCTCCTTTAAAAAGTAAGAGTCCCTTCAGAGCCCAAAGTAAATAGGCTGGAACATGAGCTCTGCCAGGTGGGGTGCAAATTGGCAGTAAACAAGGCAGTTGGAATGTCTGAGCGGCAGGTCAGCTGGGAAAGTGCATTTCCATTGGCGGGGATGGGTGCAACAGGTGGCTGCAGACACTCTCTTCCTCTCAGCTTCTTTGGGGAGGGGGGAAAGGGAGGTGGGGAGGTGCCTAGAGTTTGACCTTGGGCTCCAGGAGCTGACCTCTGCCCTGCCCCTGCTTTGGTTGCTTCTCTAGATACCACCCTTACAGGTGGTGGCAAGTCCTCACCTGGATGTCACTAGTCCCGCTGGATGGGGGAGAACACAGACGCTCAGAAAACCAGAGCCACACAGCTGAACTGTCATCATGGCCCAGCGCCCCTTTTCTCTTGCACACTCTTCCCCATGTGGCCTATTCCTCTCCAAGGAGCCTCCAACCCCCAGCAGGGAGGGATGTAAGCAGCTCACTCGGGGGCTGGTCAAGGTGGGCAATGGTAAGATGGGATCGGGCCTCACTTGGATGCTTCCCGAAGATCATCAGAGGTCATTGTTTAGGAGACATGGGCTCCATGGTATAGGGATCGTGTCTGTTTCAGCATTTTTCCCCCAGCAACCAGGAAAGCACCAGGTGCTCAGTACGTATGTGTTGAATGAATGGCTTCTTTTTTGTTTTTTTGAGTCAGAGTCTCACTCTGTCGCCCAGGCTGGAGTGCAGAGGCACGCTCATGGCCACCCCAGCATCGACCTGCTGGGCTCTGGTGATCCTTCCGCCTCAGCCTTCCAAGTAGCCAGAACTACAGGTGCATGCTACCACGCCCAGCTAATTTTTTTTATATATTGTAGAGACAAAGTCTCACCAAGTTGCCCAGGCTGGTCTCAAACCCTTGGGCTCAGGCAGTCCTCTTGCCTCAGCCTCCCAACGTGGTGGGATTACAAGCTTGAGCCACCATGCCTGGCCGTGAATGGTTCCTTTTGTGAACTGTCTGTTTGCAGAGGCCCGGGATCCCGGAGCCCTAGACTAGCAGCGGGCCTGGGCCCTGGAGAGCTTGGGTGGGCTGTCTTCAGCTCACAGATGTGTGGGATTGAAAAGTCAACCAGTTGATCTCAAAATATTTCCCCTGGTAGATCATGGGATTGGGGCTTCAGGTGGGGCTGAGCCAGGACAAGGAGGAGCCCTGGGCCTACCTGGACCTTGGCCTCAAGCATTTCACCCCTGCCTCAAACCCACCTGAGCCTGGCATCAGGGGAGCTGGGCAGAGGTGTCCAGTGAGAGCAGAGGTGGCATTTGGGGTGACAAAGCTCTGACTTCTAGATCAGGGTGGGGACACTGTAGTTGTCATGAGGCAGGAAGAGGCTCTGGGAGCAGAGGCCAGATCCCAGGGATGCTCATTCAGACACATCCATTGTGAGCTGGGGCCTTTGGGCGCCTGGGACACGTTCACCCTCGAGCAGAGTTAGCTAGGTACGTGGCAGGCAGGGCACTGCGAGGGCAGAGTTCTAGGGAAAGGCTGCCGCTGTGTGGGCATGATCCAGAGAATATGCTGATGTCCTGTTTCACCCTTCATCTTCTCGGAGATGGCACCATGAGTGCCCCAGACTCCTGCCGGGACCGTCTGGTGGATTTCCCTCTTTGACCTACTTGGCTGCGTTGAAGGAGGCCTGAGGCCCTGTGAGCCCCTTGGGGAGGGGTGCTGGCTCTGCTGTGATGTCTGGCATGGGCACAGGGTGCCATGCCTTTATCAAATCAAGCTTACTCCAGTCATCTCACTTTATAAATGAGGAAACTGGGTCTCAGAGAGGGGAAGTCACTTGTCCAACATCACGTAACTTGCAGAATCGAGATTTGAAATGGGGTCCGCTGGCCCCTACTTCATTTGGTCTCGTGCCTTTCATCAGACTGACTCCCAAGGAGTCACTCATCAAACCAGGGGCGCATGTGCCCAGCTCCCCACCCAGCCGAAGGCAGTGCCTGCTCCCACGCCAGCCTGCAGCCAGCCCCATTCATGCTGGGCAGGGAGTGGAATGAGCCGCAGAAGCAGGCTCTGTCCTTTGAGAGGCACGTGGAGAAGAGACGGCAGGGCTGTTGCATGAGCTGCAACACACACCCATAAGATCCATGCTGAGGCTAGCCGTGCTAAGTCCTGGTGTCTAGGCTGGAAGTGGACGGATACAGGCAAGCTGACAGAGGCTCTCCTCTGCGTCGTCCAAAGGAGCTTTCTGGGGAAGCGAGCTTTAGGGAGGAGGGTCTTAACCGGGTCCTAGGGAGAGGCTGGCTTGATGTGTGGGAAGTAGCCTAGTGTGACAGGGAAGACTTAGACAGATTGGGCTTAGCATCCCTCTGTCTTTGTCCCTCTGTCTTTACTCATTATGCAACCTTGGACAAGTCAGTTCACATATCTGATGCCTCTGTTTGCTTAGCAGAAAAATGGGGACAATAACAAACCTAATCTCACAGGGCTTAGGAAAGAGTAAATAAGATACCCCCACGAAGGGGCTTCTAAGTCCTAAGGTGCTTATACATACTGTATGCTTTCATTTCTACAGACTTCAAAAACAGGCAAAGTCATCTGTGGTCAGAGCAGTCAGGATCACAGTTTCCCTTGGCGGGTGGGAGGATGCTCAGGAGACGTCTAGAATATTGATAATGCTCCATTTGGGAATCTTGAGAGCTGGTTCTATGGAAATTCCCTGAGTACACACTTACGTTGTACTTTTCTATATCTTCATTATGCTTTAAAAAGTTTAATTTTTAAATTTTTTACTATTTTAGGGCAGGGTCACCCAGGCTGTCACCCACTGTCACCCAGGCTGGAGTAGAGTGGTACAATCATAGTTCACTGTTAGCTCAAACTCCTGGCCTCAAGCAATTCTCTCGCGTCAGCCTCCCAAGTAGCTGGGACGACAGGAGTGCAACATGGTGCCTGGCTCCTAAAAAGTGTTTTTTAAAGTGCTTACAATGGTTAGATTATAATGGCTAAAGTACAGTCACTTGACAAAATGTCCAAGGGGAGACATGGAATGGTTTTAATAAAAATAGTAGCTGATATCTGTTGAACACTTTAGTCAGTGTGCTAATTGCTTCACAAGCATTTTCTTATTTGATCCTACAACAAGCCGCATTTTACAAGTGGGAAAACTTAAGCTCAGAAAGGCCACATAAGTTGCCCAAAGTCACACAGGCAGCCTGCAGCAGAAGCAGACTGGGGCCAAGTCTGACCCAGAGCCAGTGCACTCAGTCCAGGGGTGTCTCCCTAACCCCTTCCTTGGCTTGCTAGGGGTTCAGTTCTGGGGTCTGTGTCATCTTTGTACCTCTGACTGTGCTAGGGTCCTGCCAGGCCCCGACGCTTTCATGGAATGTGCAAAACAGCCTGTTCCCCTGCTGCTCCTGGTTTGGAGATGCTTCCAGAAGAGAAGAAAGTGGGAAGTAGGAACTGGGACTTGCTGGTCTGGAGAGCAGCAGACATGTGGTGCCCCTCAGGGCCATGGAGGGCAAGGGGGCTGGCAGCGGCTCCAGGGCAAATGGCGTTTTTGCTCAAGTCAACCTCCCGTCTGGGGGCAGACCCTTTGAGATGAGGGGGAGAATGACAGTTTCATCCCTTGGAGGGGGTAACAAATGCTGCCGCTGCAGAAAGCAAGCTTCTCACCCGCAGTTCCTCACCTTCTCAGAGCCTGGGCCGGGACTCACATCATCATGGAGACCTTCCTGCTCACCTAGGAGCCAGGGCCACTTGTTTGTGTCCTGGGTGGGTGGTGGGTAGAAGGGAGTTGGGGGCTGGGGGCTGGGAGGAAGATGGGAAGGAAGCTAGGCACTTTTGTCACCTTTATCATTTGGATGAGCCAGTCGACCGAGCTCCCACAAAGCCACCCTTGACGTGTGGCCTTGTCTACCGAAAGAGAGATGGCATTGTGTTCGCGTTTATATGCAACTGGCAGCGCAGATACAGCCTTATTGTTGCCCAAGGTTTCCAATCAGGTGGGAAAAAGAGGGCCTGGTAGTCCCATTCACAAAGCTGGAAGAAGATGCTTCTTTACTTGCTGAGCTGGTCCTGGGAGGCCCGCCCTGATTAACCCCTTCAGCTCTTAGATCTTGGCCCTCAGAAGGAACGTACTGCTGCGAATAGAGTAAGCTCATAAGCAAGTCCTTTTGGCTTGTGATTGTTTATATCTTAAGTCTGTGAATGTGTCACTCCTATGTTCCTTCTGTTCCGTCACTCCTATTTGACTGGAGGCTGGCGGGGTGGGGGGTGGGACTATGGGGGATCCTTCTGAGCCTGTCTCAGGGATCTCATTTGTTGAATAGATGCCCACCTGCTACACTCTAGTTACCCAGGGAAGCTTTGGCTCTCTGCCTCAGGACTGTTGCACATGCTGTTCATGCTGCTTGGAACTCCTCCCTCTACCTCCTCTCCTCTTGCTTTGCAACTGGGTTCCTGCTGCCTACCCCTCCTTTGAGCTCCCACAGCCCATGCCCTCCCTCCCTTTGGAGCACTCCCATGCTGGGCACCGGGAGGTCAGGCCACCACCTCGACTGCTGTTCCACACAGTCTGACACAGTTCCTGGCACATAGGAGGATCTTGCCACGTGTTTGTTGAAAGAAGCTCAGCTGCTGAGCTCCACAGAGAGGAGCAAGCCCCACCACTGTGCCTCTCTGTGTTAGAAGAATGACCCTTAGCTGTGACGCCTCCAGCTGCATCCGAGCCCTTGACAGCTGCTACAGGCAGGAGTCTAGAGCCCAGCCAGTGACCACATCTGTCTAGTGCCCACTGGGTTCCTGACATCTGCATGCAGACACAGGGTAACAGCATCCCATGAGTGTGCCTAGATAGTCAAACGTGCCCATCCCCTGTTGGGAGGGGTGGGCAACCAGGAAAAAGGTTGTCTGTCATTTACCTTCCACAGAATGAGGGGGAGGCGATGGCACTTCCTCCCTGAAACCCGCCCTCCCACCTCATCTGCCATCCCCACTACGTGCAAGTTTAGATGCTTTCACATCGAGCATCTCATTTGATCTCCCCAGCAACCCTGGGAGGTGGGTGCTGTCAACCCATTTTACAGATGAGAAGGCAGCAGAGTGGTTCACGTCACACAGCCGGGAAGCAGTAGAGCTACAACCCAGTTCTCCATTCTCTGGTGTTCCGGCTCCCCCTGCCCTTCCTTCCTGGTAACTCAGTGACCTGCTTAGGACTCAGGGTGCCCCAGGTGTGAGTCCTCAGAGCCCCCCTGTTCTTGCTTAGTGCCCAAGAGTCCCTGACCTTGGAAGTCCGGACCACAAGGTGTGGGTGTCGAGGAGTGTCTGCCTTTGACAAATAGCCCTGTGGTCCCAGGACATGCAGGGCTAATTCAAGTGCAAACAGTGTATTAGTATTTATTACTCATGCTCCACTGCTAATAAAATTTGAGTTTAAAAAATAATGGTGAGCAAATGAATCGGTCGATGGCCCGTGGGGAGAGGATCCTGGGAAAGATATTTCACAGAGAAGAGTGACAGGGCCCGAGTTATCGCAGGCTCTAGAAGACGGGTCCTTGCTGGGGTGGGGGCGGGGGACTTGTTCCTGGGGGCAGCTCTCCATACTGGTCCAGTTCGGTGAGTCATTAATCTGCGGTCAAATTTGTCCGAAAGCACATTTGCCTACGGTGGTAGCTGTTGGCTAGGTGAATAGCTTTCAAATATCTATTTCAGTCATCTGTGCTGCAGTCCTTAATTTGGGGAGCCATTTTCTGCAAAGTCCCAAGCCTGGGACCCAGACGGAATCCTCTGTCTGGTGACAGCATTACAGAGCAGGCTGGGCTCTGCCACACTGAGGACGAGGCTCAGAGACTCAAGAAGGCCCTAAGAAAGACCAAGGGGTGTGCCACAGGCTCCATGACATGGAAGACAGAGGGAGATGCCCTGGGTAGCTAGGGGTCTTGGAGCTGGGTGGCATGTTGGGGTGGGGAGAGCTCTGATTGTTAGATGGCCTCTCTTCCCTATAGTAGATGTCACCTCTGTCCTGCTCGTGTTCTCTGGAGCATCAGAAACTGGAAAAATAACCAGCTTGAGAAAGAGGAAACCTGATGCCATGTGACTTTGAGCCAGTCTCCTCACCTCTTTGTGACTTAGTTTCCTCACCTGTAATGTGGGCATGGTGAATCCTTCCTGGCTCACTTTATAGGATCTGGAGGGAAACATAGAGCTGTCTAAGTCCAGGTTCTGATAGCGCCTCAGGGATTTGGGATGACTTTGCTGAAAACTGGACTTTTGGAGAACTTAGAGAATATGGGAGGATTTGGGGCTTTTGCATGTCGGTGGTACCTATGACCTCTCTCGAAATTCATCCACCAAGGCCAGAAGGGTTGAGTATACCTCAGAGGTGGTGGTGCCTGGCTTGTGCATTTTTGTTCACGGACGGGGGGGGATGACATTTCCCTCCCCTGCCTGTGCCTTTTGCACCTCCACCCCCACCCCCACCACAGCCCCTGCTTTGTAGTGCTGCCCAAATTGTCATTGAGACATCAGGAGTCTCCAGCACCTTGTACATGTGCCCTCCGGTGCTCACGCCAACGTCGAGGTGGGTGCCAGGATCATCCCATTTCACTGGATCAGGAAAGTGAGACCCAGAGCAGCGAGGTCACAGCTAGAACTGGCTGCTCCTGTCTCCTTTGGCACCCTGCAGCCTCATGGTTGTGGCCTGGGGTTGTCATACTGCTAACCGTTGGGTGACCCTGTGGAGCAGGGGGCATCTCCTCTTCTCCCCTTTATTCCCAATGGAGACCTTCCCCCACCCCCCTTTCTTGGTGTTCTTGATGCACTTGCAGGTGTTTTACCTTCTACAAGCCATTGGGCACAGGGAACAGGGCAGCCAGAGGCGGAGCTGGGCATCTGTGCCTCTCCAGTCCTTGCTGCTGATGCCCGGATGCCTGCATAACACTGATGAGGCCCCTCTGAGGCCCTGGTTGCTTCTGTGTAGTCCCAGCCGTGACCTGGCCTTGCTGCTCGGACCCCTATTCCCCAGCCCCGTGCTGAGCTCTCTGCATCCACCTGGACCCACCCCACCCCCAGCTGGCTTTGCTCTGGCTGCCCCTGTGCTGTGGGGTCTGCCCTGGGTGTGGCCCGGGGCCCAGTGGCCTGGCCGTGGTATCAGAGAGTGTTCCACCAGCTGGGAGGCCTTGAACCAAGGCCTTCTCAGAGGTGGAAAGGGTATTGTTTAGACGTTTTTGTGTAAATTAGTAATATTGTAACTGTTAATTGAATGTCCATTGATCGCCTGTCAGAGGTTTGATTTAATCTGTCCTTCCCCTTCAGAGCTTTAGTCGACTGCTTAAATAGTTTGCTCGCTCTGTCTCGTTTTTCTTCCTCCAATGTGGACGCCTTCCCCATACCCACCAAGCCTCGGTTTCATTTCACTGACTTCCTAATTAGCCTCTTTTGTTTTCCGGTGCTGGCCTTGGCCTTGGCCTCCCTGCAGCCACTTGTCCCTCCTGGGTGGATTCCCATGACTCATTCCTCAACCGGGGTTTTCTGAAGTAGCTGGGGACAGAGTCGCCCTGGTGCCTTCCTTTCGGGGATTTAAATGCTTGGAACTTTACTTCGGAGGACAGTGGGAAGGACAGTGCCTGAAGACTTCAGGGATGAACCCTGGTTTTTCTGCTTGCTTCATTCATTCATTTGTTCATCCATTCGTCTACTTATTGGGTATTTGGGGGGACACCAATTCTTCACCAGCCCTGTGTTCAGCACTAAGAGGACGCATTCCTGAGTTCAGCATTTTGTGTTGGAGACAGGGAAATAACAGATGATGCAATGCAGTGTGCTATGCCAAGGTGGAGGCCACCGCAAGGAACCCAGGAGACACAGAGCATTAAAATCAGACTCAGTGGCAGGGTAGGTTTCCTGGAGGAGGAGTGACCTGCACTACAGCGTATGCTGTATTTCATAGGAGAAGGAGGAGTTACCTCACAAAGAAAAGGGTAAGAGCCTCCTAGCAGAGGGAAGAGCACGTGTCACAGCTGAGGTGAGAGGGACCTGGAGCGAGAGGTGGCAGAGAATAAAGCTAGGGTGGTAATATTTCCAAGAAGTGTGAGTTGCGCGCTCACTATGTACTGGGCAGTGTTCTAAGGGCTTTCCTTGTATTATCTGGTTTAATTCTTATAGCAATTTTACATACACCCCTTGAATAGCTGAGCCCAGAGATGTGAACTCAGGCAGTCTGATTCGGAGTGCTGGCTGCTTGGCTACCCGGGCTGCCTCATGGCTGTTGTCCAGCCCAAGGATGTTTCACCAAGGGTCAAGTGATTGTTCACCAACAGTTAGGTCATTAACCTTGGGACATCCCCACAATGCCAGATTACAGAGGATCTTATGTGTACACTTAAAAGTTTTTAACTTTATCCTGAAGTAACTGAGAGCTACTGAAACATTTTAAACAGAAATGACTTGATCAGTTTTGTCTTCAAAAATAAATTTGTCAGCCGGGCTCCGTGGCTCAGCCTGTATTCCTAGAGCTTTGGGAGGCTGAGGTGAGTGGATTGCCTGAGCCCGCGGGTTTGAGACCCACCTGGGCAACTTGGCAAGACCTCATCTCTACAATAAATCAAAAAATTAGCTGGGCGTGGTAGCGTGCGCCTGTAGTTCCGGCTACTTGGAAGGCTGAGGCGGAAGGAGCCCAGCAGGTCGAGGCTGCGGTGGCCAGGAGCGGCCATTGCACTCCAGTCTGAGTGACAGAGTGAGACTCCAACTCAAAAAAAAAAAAATTTTTGTCCCTATACCAGGGAAGGTGGATGGACCATGGCAGGCTAGAAGATGGAGGTTACCTGCTCAGGCGGTGGCGATCCTGCCAGAAGGGCCTGCATGGGGATCGGCAGAGATGAGCCTGGGGCCCAAGACATGGAGGTGGGATCTCAGGACACCCAGGGGTTGGTGTGATGCGGGTGGCAGTGGTGGGTGGAAGGCAGGTGGCTAGCTGATTTTCACCATCTTCATTTGAGGCAGTTGGTAGCCCATCACCAAGACAGTGGAGGTGGGGAGACCAGATGCAGAAGAGGGTGAGGGATTCGGTTCTGTTTTAGGCTGGTTCATGTTGAAGTAACTGAGGGACATCCACGTGGGATTGAATTCCACACGCTCATAGTGCAGGAGAGAGGCAAGGGTGGGGGTTGCAGATTTTGGAGCTTGGGTACATGGTCTTGGATGTGCAGAATGTCTCCTGTGATGAGAGGGGAGGGCCAGTGGGGAGCTCTGAAAATACTCACACTGAGGGCCTGATCCACAAGAGACCAGGAGACGTAGCCCCAGGCAGAAGGACAGCCAGGAGGGACAGATATCACAGAAACCCAGGTGAAGAGGGGACCAGTCCGTGGGATAACATGCTACATATGAACAGCAAGGGTCAGGCAGTGTTTAGAGAATTTGGTAACTAGGAGGTCATTGGTGCTCTTCCTGGGCATAGGAATGAGGTGACTGTAGTAGTAGAAGAGTGTTGGACGGGCCCAGAGCAGACATGAGGACAGATGACCTCCACAGCCCACCTGGGGAGAGAGACCAGGAAAAGTCCTGGGGGTGGGGGCAGAGGTTTGAATGAGGGCTTCTCCAACAGCAGGAGGACTCAGCAGCAATGAAGAGATTAGGATGACCAACTGTTCCAGGATGTGGGACTTTAAAGCTAAACTCAGGATGATCCCAGGTGAGCCTGATGGTTGGTTGCCCTAGGAGAGTTTAAGGTGGATTGCTCAGTGTCTAACAATGGGCTCCTGTTGAGGAAGCCCTGCTTTGTAGGGTTTGCTGATTTCCATGGTGTAAACGGTCAATTTTAAGCTGCCACTGTGACATCACTAAATGCGGAGTTGGGAAGAGGAGTGCTCAACCCACTCTCAGGAGTCTGTTTGAGCTTGCATGCCCGCTTGGAGAGGGCCTGGCTGGTGGGCAGAGTTAGGGCCCTGAGGAGGTGGGGGATAGAGGGAAGGGCTGATCGGGACCAGAGGGGAGGTATGCAGATTTTTACAGGGGAGGGCTGAGGGCATGCCCATGGTCACGCCGTGGCCTTGGTAGTCTCAGTGAAGGAAGAGACTGCATCACTTTGGGAGTGACAAGGGGCAGGTGGGAGGGAGAGAGGGCTGGAGACACAGTTTGGAAAACCCTGTGAAAAGGAGAGGGAGCAGGTCAAGATCCCACTAGGATTGTGGGTCAGCGCTGAGGGTGGACGGTGGCACTGTCCAGATGCCATGTTGTGGGGACAACCTTGAGAAACTGGTATGTGGGAAGAAAGCAGCTGGCCAGATAGAGCTTCCAGGGCACCATCACCAAGGACAAAGGAGTGGGATGGCCCAGAGTCATGGAAATGCAGCACTTGGCTGTGGACATCAGACCGACAGGGAGGGAGGTGAAGATCTGGCTTGGAGGGAGCAGGGGGCCTGGGACTTGAGCCAGGAGAGGGGCCGGCCAGGACAAAGAGGGAGGCAGGGAGCAAGACTCCTTGGAGTGGGAGCATTTGGGGTGGAGATTCAGGGAGTGCCAGCTCTGTAGGCAGCTAGCTAGAGTGGAGGTCCAAGTAGTGGAGTCAGGACTGGTTTGGAGGAAGACAAAGCAGTACTCGGGTGCTGTGTGGCCCTGGAGGGGACAGGAAGTACAGGTAGAGATGGGGGCCGCAGGCTGGGCAGGTTGATTAGAGGCCATAGGCTGGGCAGGTATAGCTACAGGACCAGGCTAGGCAGCTCAGTGGCCAAACCTAGACGTGGATAAAGATATCTATTCATGTGGTGACTCACAACTGTAATCCCAGCACTTTGGAAGACGGAGGTGAGAGGATTGCCTGAGTCCAGGTGTTTGAGACCAGTCTGGGCAACTTGGTAAGACCTCGTCTCTAAAATAAATCAAAGAAAAAAATCAATAAAAACATTAGCCAGGCGTGGCTGTACACGCCTGTGGTTCCAGCTACTTAGAAGGCTGAGGTGGAAGGACCACTTGAGCCCAGCAGATTGAGGCAGCAGTGGCTGTGAGCATGCCACTGCACTCTATCCTGGACAACAGAGTGAGACTCCCACTCAAAAAAAAAAAAAAAAAA
>NW_007184864.1:61727-69256 GCF_000164805.1 Carlito syrichta
AGAATCATGTGAGCGAGCCTGGGAGATCGTAGGTTTCAGGGCCTCTCCGCTCAGCCAGGCCTTCTCATCCTAGCTGCAGGCCTGAGCGTGAGTGCAGGAGACCAGCCCTTCTCGCAGGACTGTTGGTCCCCCGTTGGAACCTCCTCTGCTCCCTGTGCCGCACTTTGTCTCTGCTCCTGGGCCGCACTTTGTCTCTGCTCCTGGGCGTGTTTGGGGGCTGACCTGGGACTCTTGGCTGAGGCAGTACTAGACCAATGACTCCTGGGGTTATCCAGTGGACTCTGGAGTCAGACAGACCTGGGTCTGAGTCCCAGCCCCACCATTTAAACTCCACGGGCTCTTGGTCAGCATACTTAGCCACTCCAAGCCTCAGTTTTCTCATCTCTCAAAGGGGAGAATAATAGCACTTGCCTTACAGATGCAGAGCATAATCCGTGTTGAGTGTTGGGTGCTGTGCCCGTGCATAGGCATCGCTCAGGCATTCTGGTCACTGGGGGTGTGTACCAGTTCAAGCCTCGCCCTCAAGACGGGTCTTCTCGTCCGGGTCTACCTCCTCCAATTCACGGGATGGCCTTGACTCAACCAGCGCTGGAGGCAGAAGTTAGGTTACTGAAGGGCCCTGCATTTTCTCTGAAGCCCTGGAGAAGCCCAGTGGGTAGTAAAAGGAACACCCTCCTTGCTGGCACCTCTAGTGGTACCTGAGAATAAGTCTCATTGTTCAGGATCTGATGGCAAAACGCCCCTGCAACATCCCAGCCCCCCCCCCCCATGCTCTCTGTCCTTCCCTTGCTTCATTTGCCCTTATTCTTATTCATCTCCCACCCTCTGATGTGTATATTTTACTTGTTTATTTTGTTTGTCACGAGGTTGTAAACTCCCTGAGGGCAGAGATTGTGGTGTTTTGTTCCTCCTGTGTCCCCAGTATCTAGAACAGTGCCTGAATGCATACAGTAGGCATTAAATAATTACTTAATGGATGAATACACAAAAATTCCTGCAAACTTGATTCTTGCTATTTTTTGTCAACTGTCTGGCTCCTAGATCCCCAAGTTCCAGAATCTTTCACTCTCCACAAAGCCTGATCTAGCCAGTTATGATATAGTGAAGTATGAATACCTTGTTGTAGGACAAGAAAGGTGGGAATAGATCTTTCTATCTGGCATAGGATCAGGACACGCTTCATGGAAAAGGTGACGTTGAATTGGGCTTTGAAGGATGAACACGAGTCTTCTGAGTGTGCAGGAAGAGAAAGGATATTCCAGGCAGAGCCAAGAACATGAACAGAGTCATGAAATTGCCTTCAATGTTCAGAGAATAGTGACACGTATCCAGGTCTAAAGAATGAGAGGTGTGTGCTGGCCAGTTGGAGGAAATGAAGTCGAAAGCTTAGGATGGAGTCTTGCTGATGTATGCAGACATGCCTAAGAGGAGGCAATAGGAGTTGAGAGCCTAGACTCAGGGGCCGGGCTACTCAGGTTCCAGTCCTGGCATGTGCTTCTGTTTGCTATCAAGTGGGCTGGAGAGAACACCCACCTCATACGACAGCAATGAGATTCCATGCATCATAGCATATAATGCTCTTACCACCTGGGCATAGAAAGTGGCACGACACATTATTACAACAGCAGGAACTTAGCGACTGTTGCCTGTGTACACATATATCCACGGGCATTTGCTCCTATTGGTGTGGCCTCCCTCACTTCCTAACCCTAACCCTGACCCTAACCCACAGAATGAGCGGTCCTGAAGGTGTGAAAGTGACGCCATATCCAGCCAGCATAATCCTACCTCCTCCGTGGTAGGCATGTATGTGTAGGAATTCAGTCTTAACTCCCCCTGGGCCCAGGGCTGCATGTAAATTGAGGCAGACCAAAGCCAGGGAGCTCAGCGGAGACCGAGCCAGACAGAGGTGACTGTGAAGTCGTTCTTGGGGAGCAGCAAGAGATGACAGATGCGATTCTGGAAGCGTCGTGTGTATCATAGAGAAGGCGAGAGGTGCCAAAAATCAAGGGAGGCAGATGTTTTCACAAAAAGGAAGCAGTTAGATTAAAAACTATTCTAGAGCAATAGGTGTTAGGCTGTTTTCCTCCAGCAATTCTAGGGAGTGTATGAAGCAGATGGTCTTGGGAGCTTTGAGAATACTGAGGGGCCTGGCAGGGCCAGCAGCAGCTCATGAGAGGTGAGTCAAGCCAAACTCACCTCCTCTTCTGTCTTTCAAAAGCTTACTGTGTCTGTGTATCTTATTTATTTGTTTGTTTGTTTTTTGAGACAGTGTCTCACTCTGTTGCCCAGGCTGGAGTACAGTGGCACGACTTTGGCTTGCCATAGCCTCAGCCTCCTGGGCTCAAGCGAGCCTTCCACCTCAGCTTCCCATGTAGCTGGGAGTATTGATGCACACTATCACATCCAACTAATTTTTAAATTTTTTATAGAAACAAGGTCTCACTATGTTATGTGGGCTGGTCTTGAACTCCTGGGCTCAAGCGATTCTCTTGCCTCTGCATCCCATAGTACAGGGATTACTTAGACATGGGGTGAATTAATTTCAGCAAGCCCTAAGCCAAGTCTGATGGTGTTTGTAAGGAAAAGATGAAAAACTGCCACTTGCCCCGGGATGCAGACTGGTGGAACCATAGCTGGTGAACGGTCGGACCCAGAGCATTGATTCTGGATAGGGTAGGCCTAGGAAGAGGTCACATTTGTCTGTTGATTCATTCGGTTACATGCCAAATAATAACTGAGCTCTTTCTGTAGGTCTCCAGTGCCACAGGGCGTCATCCTTGGGCCCGCCCTGGCTGACATATTTATTGATGGTGCGGGAGAAGAGGGAGAAGGCAGATTGTCCAATTCACATGTGATAACAGACTGGGAAGGAACAGGAGTACCTCCGCTGGTGACATGATCCGCGTGTAGAACAATCAATAGGTAGGACAGAAGGCCCAAACCAGCAAGATGGAATTAACTATGGGCAAATGAAAAGCCCTGCATCTAGAGTTTTAAGAAATCAATGAGTCGGGCTTGGTGGCTCAGCCTGTAATCCTGCTCTTTGGGAGACTGAGGTGAGTGGATTGCCTGAGCCCGCGGGTTCAAGATCAGCCCGGGGAACTTGGCGAGACCTCATCTCTACAATAAATCAAAAAATTAGCCGGGCGTGGTAGCGCACGCCTATAGTTCCAGCTACATAGAAGGCTGAGGCAGAAGGATCGCCAGAGCCCAGCAGGTCGAGGCTGCGGTGGCCGGGAGCGTGTCACTGCATTCCAGTCTGGGCGACAGAGTGAGATTCCAACTAAAAAAAAAATCAATGACATAAACAGAGGATGGGAGGCCTGATGACAAGCTCTGCTGGGCCAGACGCCCGCTGAGGAGGAGGCCAAGCATTGAGGCCAAGGGCATGCTCCCCACACTCTACCTTGTGAGCGGTGCTCGGGGCGTGCTGTGCCCAGTGCTGAGAGCCTCACTCTGAGACACGTTGATAAATCCCACAGTGCTTCCAGGAGAGGGCTGGCAAGACGGCAAGGGAGCTGAAACCCCTTTCCAAAGAGGCTTCCCTGACAGAGACAGGACTCAGGGCAAATGCAGTACTTGGAGGACTGCAGGAGAGCCCGACTTGTTTGTGTCACTGTCCCCAACTAGCAGACACACAGGACCCCTTCTTGTCTCTTCCATGGTCCCATCGTCCTCTCCCTATCTGGCTTTCAGGTAATGAGAAATTGGGAAACAGCAGGGCATTTGGGTTGTGGTCAGAGTGGGAGCTCAGAGCCGGAGATGTTTAAACACTTCAGAGGGCCTCAGCCCTCTAGGAAGCTTCAGAATAAAAACCACCGTTCTTGACAGGGATGTCCCCGTGCTCTTGAAGATAAGACAAATGGGTGTGTACAAATGAGATCTCTGGGATCGCACCGGACCTCTGTACTGTTTGGGGGGGGTCTCACCTAGAAGCCCCCAGCAAGGGAACACATGCACGCTTGAGGCTCTTGGAAGCCTCCCCCAAACCCCGAGGCAGAATTCCTCATCCCCTCCTCTGGGACCTGCACACACGCTGTACCGATTATCGTGGTGCATTATGGATGGGTGCTGGCGAGCCTTCCTCCCTGCCCTGCAGAGCTTCCTCTGCCTGTTTACAGCCTTCGTCTTGGCCCCGTGCCACCCACAAAGTAGGTGCTCAATAATGAATGAGTGAATCTGTTGTAGAATAAATATATGTTCTTCCGTGTGCAGGTTGGAACACATACTCGCTTGTTCTTAAAAAAAAACAACAACAACAAACCCAAACCTTTGAACGGATTTTCCTAGTTAAGGGGACAGACCTGGTATCCTATGGCAGAAAAAACATGGCAAGTTCATGATTTATTGCCAAGGCCAAGGCTTAAATAAAAACCTTGTCTTAATTATTTAGCCTTAATAAACAAAAGTGTCACAGCCTCAGACTTTCATATATTACACAGCTCTAATGAGGGCCAGAGTCTTTCTGTAGAGACAGGAGGAAGCTTGGTTTCCAGCCCAACCCACTCAGCTCACACCGCCCCGCCTGCGGTGTGCCTGTTCCCAGGATGGGGCGGCTTTCCCTGGACAGAGTGGCACATTGCTTTGACATCAGGACAGTGGGAGAGGATCTGTTTCTGGAGATGGTATGTCCTCCTGGGGACAAGAGAGGGGAGCACAGTAGTGGGTCACAGGCAGGGGCTTTAGCTCAGGGAAATCAAAAAGGTCCAGGTGAGCCCTCACCACAGCCTACAGAGCAAGTGTCTGATTCCCTCCCCATGAGGTCTTCTTTGGTTTTAAAAGGTCTGGTCTCCCAGCACAGGCACCTCCAGCCATTCCAAATCCTTGAGACTTAACATTCCAAGCAGATTTCCCTTTTCTTTCTCCATGAGTTAGAATCAATTTTCACATTAGTAATGAAATTGCATGTATTGCATTAGCCACTATCATTGTCTTCCTCGCCGCTTAGGGCTGGCTGGGCAAACTGTCTTGGGTCCCTCCTCTGCCTGAAGCACAGAGACTGGCCAGGTGCTCAAGTCTGCAGCTTGTCTGAGGTCTTTTTTTTTGAGTTGGAGTCTCACTCTGTCGCCCAGACTGGAGTGCAGTGGCACACTCCCAGCCACCGCAGCCTCGACCTCCTGGGCTCCAGCGATCCTTCCGCCTCAGCCTTCCAAGTAGCTGGAACTGCAGATGTGTGCTACTAGGCCCAGCTAATTTTTAATTTATTGTATAGATGAAGTCTTGCCAAGTTGCCCGGGCAGGTCTCGAACCTGCATGCTCAGGCAATCCACTTGCCTCGGCCTCCCAAAGCGCTGGGATTACAGGCTGAGCCACCGAGCCCGGCCTTGTTTGAGATCTTTAAACTAGCAACCCTCCTGGCCAGCTACCTATCTGTCCCCAGAGGAGGAGGAAGTCAGGAGAAAAAAGTGTTGGGTTTCTCAGTTGGCAGGTCAGTGCAGTACATTGCCAATTAGGTCCATAGGACAGTTCTGCTGATGCCAGGCCTGGGGCTCAGGGTCTGACCGTAACCCTGGGATAGGTTAGGGGTCCTCCCAAGGGAGGTACCAAAGGGAAGGTCCATTGTCCTCACTGGGCCAGAGGCTAGGTAGAGATTTCTCCTTACTCTCTAGATTGGGAAATTCTGTACAAGGGAGGAAAAGCAGCAATGACTACCAGTTCCCAAAGCTCCTTGGGTGTTCCCAAGTCTAGGCCATCTCCAAAGCGGGTGAGGGTCACTCAACAGAGACACCAACTGGGGAGACACCCTAAGATCTGAAAGGTAGTATAAGGAATAATCTAGTAGGAAAAGGTGCCCCTCGAGGGACCAACTTTCTGCAGGAGGAAAGTGCAGCCTCCTTGTGATGCCGGGTAGCTTCTGGGGGCCCTTGGAACGGTCCTGGGCCTGTTGCCTACTGTGTTCTCTCTGTCCTAAACAGTTTCTGATTAGAGGTCTGACACATCCTAGATGGACCCCTGAGGGAAGGCCGGGAGCATCTCTAACTCTCAGTGATAATGAATATTTGTATCCATTTAATAATAGGTCACAAAAGGAAGCACTTTTGCAAACATAGCCTTTGCTTTTCACAACAACACAATGGAAATCAGTACTATTCGCCACTCTTTGCAGATGGACTCCAAGTTCAGTGCTCTTCCCAGGACACAGGGAAGCTGGCCAGGGAGTTAATTAGAAGTATTTTAGGTTCAACAAATCTTATTTGATCTGGAGTTTAATTTGAGCTGCCATCTGCAAAGTTATTACCATTACCAACATCTTTAAAGTGGTTAAATATTTAAAACCATGTCAGTGTCTCCCAGCTGAACAGGGTCACCAAATTCATAAGCAAAACACCTCCACTGGGGCCAGGCGGTGGGTTTCCACAAAGAACACATGTGCCAGGATGGTTTCTTGGAGCTCCCAGAGGGGCAGATAGGCAACCAGATACAGGGCCCCAGCAACTGTAATCTGCTTGGCGTTCAAGGCCCTTTCAAGGTTACTTACCAAAGACAATTGTAAAATAACTGAGTTACAGCGAGGCTGGGGCTGCGACTTTATCACAAGTAGAGAAGCTATTCAGTGACAGGCAGTGAATGGTGGGACAGATGGGGACAAGAATGGAACATTTCCTGAGCTGTGGCCAGGCCTGGGTTTATTGAGCACCTGTATAAAGAGACACCAAGAAAGGTGCTCGCAGGGTAACTGCCAGGTTTGCAGGAGACTCTTCCAGGTCTCTGGGGAGAGAGCATTAATAGGAGTCATAGGCCTGGGCAAGCGGCTGAGGGAGAGCAGTGTCCCTTTAAAGTGAGAAAGGGTGCTGTGTTACTTTTAGGGATTGATAATCCAAGCCACAGAGTGCAGGGTCTTAGCCAGCTGCCAGGTCTGGCAAAGGCTCGGGGCTGCCATGTAAGCAGAGTTGCTTTCATAGGACCCTCAAAGGGGTTTATATATAACCTGAGATTCATTAACACCCAGGGGTCATAGGTGGAGTTCCGGGGTGGGACGCCTCCTAAGCTATATACAAAATTGTGAGTACAACATAGGCATTTGGGGATACAAGGTCAATAACTTCTTTCATAAGATTTTCTTTTTTTTTTTGAGTTTGAGTCTCACTTTGTCACCCAGACTGGAGTGCAGTGGCTGCTCCCAGCCACCGCAGCCTCAACCTGCTGGGCTCTAGCGATCCTTCCGCCTCAGCCTTCCGAGTAGTTGCAACTACAGGCGTGCGCTACCACGCCCAGCTAATTTTTTTAAATTTTATTGTAGAGATGAGGTCTCGCCAAGTTGCCCAGGCAGGTCTCGAGCCTGCGGGCTCAGGCAATCCACTCACCTCAGCCTCCCAAAGGCACGGGATTACAGGCTGAGCCACCGAACCCGGCTATTTCATAAGATTTTCAAAGAGGATTTCAACATATGAAGAATGGCCAGGGGTGGTGGCACATACCTGTAATTCCAGTGCTTGGGGAGGCCAAAGCGGAAGAGTTGTAAGGATTGCTTGAAGTCAGTTTGAGACCAGCCTAGGCAACATCGCAAGATCTCATCTCTACAAAAA
>NW_007184864.1:69276-71390 GCF_000164805.1 Carlito syrichta
CTAAAAAAAAAAAAAAAAAAAAAAAAAATATATATATATATATATATATATATCCCAGCTACTCTGGAGACTGAGGTGGGAGAACTGCTTGCACCCAGGAGTTTGAGGCTGCAGTGAACTATGATGTTGCCACTGCACTCCAGCCTAGGCAACAAAGTGAGGCTCTATCTCTAAAAAATAAATAGATAGGCTGGGCTTGGTGGCTCAACCTGTAATCTCAGCACTTTGGGAGGCTGTGGCGAGTGGACTGCCTGTGCTCACGGGTTCAAGACCAGCCAGGCAACTTGGCTTGACCTCATTTCTACAATAAAAATAAAAAATTAGCTGGGCATGGTAGCACATGCCTGGAGTTCCAGCTACTTGGAAGGCTGAGGCAGAAGGAATGCCGAATCCCAGCAGGTTGACACTGGGGTGACTGAGTATGCCACTGCACTCCAGCCTGGGTGACAGAGTGAGACTCCAACTCAACAGAGGATATGTAAATAAATAAATAAAAACCCAAAGGAAGAACCACCTGTTTGTGTGCTATATAAGGCGCTCCTTAACCTGCCCCAGTCCCTTTCTCCAGCATGCTTTCTGCACTTCCTACCTTGCAGCCTGGGTGCTGTGCTAGTTCAAATATCTGGGCCTTTGTCAGTGCTGCTCTCTGTGTCTTCGCCTCCTTGTCCACCTGCTAAATTTCTGCTCATCTTCTAAGATCCCAGCTCAGGCCTTTACTGATCCGTCCATCCCCTTTGAGAAGAGCGGATTGCTCCTTCTTTGAGCCAGCATCAAACCTTCAACAGGTTTATTGGAGCACAGCAGGTTGAAACTATTTATTCCTGTGTCTGTTTCACCCAGAAGATGAGGTACTTTTTAAGGGCAGGAGCAGTCCTATTTATTTTTTAGTAAATCTTTTAATAAAATTTGTCAAATTAACGCAAATAAGCTGTTTCAAACCAAAAGGGCCACACATGTAGGCATCAAGAAAAATACTCTTTTAATTGAGGAAGACACAAATAAATGGAAAGATAGCTCATATTCATGGATCGGAAGAATTGATATTATTAAATTGTCTACACTATTCAAAGTGGTCTATAGATTTAGTGTAATTCCTATCAAAATTCCAATGGCATTTTTCACAGAAATAGAAAAAAACTACTTTAAAATTCATATGGAACCATAAAAGACCCCATATAACCAAAGCAATCTTGAACAATAAGAACAAAGCTGGAGACATCACACTTTCTGATTTCAAACTGCATTACAGAGCTATAGCAATTAAAATGATATGGTACTGTCATAAAAACTGACACATAGAACAATGGAACAAAATAGAGAGTCCAGAAATAAACCCACACATAGATGGTTAGCTAATCTTCATCAAAGGTGCTAAGAACACACAGTAGATAAAGGGCAGTTTTTCAATAAATGGTATTGGGAAAACTAGATATCCACATACAAGAGAATGAAGTTGGACTTGTATCTTACACTGCATACAAAAATCAACTGAAAGTGGATTAAAAGCTTAAACAGACCTGAAACCATAAAACTCCCAAAAGAAAACATAGGGATAAAGCTCCTTAACATGATCTTGCCAATGATTTTTTGGATGACATCAAAAGCATAGGCAACAAAAGCAAAAGTAAACAAATGGAATTGCATCAAACCAAAAAGCTGCTGTACAGCCAAGGGAATAATCAGCAAAATGAAAAGGCAACCTAAGGAATGGGGAAGAAAAATTGCAATCCATATAGTTGATAAAGGAGTAATATCCACAACATATAATGAACTCCTGCAGCTTAATAGCAAAATAACAAATAACCTGATTAAAGGGGTCAGGCTCAGTGGCACAACTTGTAATCCCAGCACTTTGGGAGGCCGAGGAGAATGGATTGCCTGTGCCCACAGGTTCAAGACAAGCCTGGGCAACTTGGCAAGACCTCGTCTCTACAATAAAAATGAATTTAAGCCGGGCTCGGTGGCTCAGCCTGTAATCCCGCGCCTTTGGGAGGCTGAGTTGAGTGGATTGCCTGAGCCTGCGGGTTCGAGACCCGCCTGGGCAGCGAGACCTCATCTCTACAGTAAATCAAAAAATTACCCGGGCGTGGTAGCGCGCGCCTGTAATTCCCGGC